>NW_015165918.1:135446-188722 GCF_001447785.1 Gekko japonicus
TCCTCCTCCTCCTCCTCCTCCTCCTCTTCTTCTTCTTCTTCTTCTTCTTCTTCTTCTTCTTCTTCTTCTTCTTCTTCTTCTTCTTCGAGACAACTCTGTGATGGGAGAGCAGTAGAGATAAACAAAGGGGAAATATGTATTCCTTCAATAGAATTGTAGAAAATGTAGGTTTCTGGAGGACAGGGTATAAAATGGGTCCAAGAAACAACAGAATCATAGATCCTGGGTTTCTGGGAGTATAAAATTGTCCAAGAAACAACCATAGGCAATTTAAGGACAGAGAGCTTGGAGAACAGGAATTGCGTGGTTGACCATCCTAGAAAAAGCTACCACAGAGAATGGATTGGGGAAATACAGACAGGCATGATTTTTCATGTATTAACTGTAGCAGCAGCAGCAGCAGCAGCAGCAGAAGAAGAAACAGGAGTTGTCGTCGTCGTAGTTATTATCTTACTTAAACTTACAATGTACAAAAAATATGTTTATTTTAAAGTGGTTCCAACCTGATTAAACTTTTATTAGCCTGCTTGGGTTCTGAGTTTTTTTTTTTTAAAAAAATGAGACATTGAGCTTTTTTTTTGACATTGGAAATTGTGCAGAAGGAGAGAGAAAACCATTTCAAGTTACATCTACATCTCTCAACAGCCCTGCCTCTTCCCCCTCCCATCCTCCCTTCTGTACTTCCTTCCCCTTTCTGTGCACGCTGGAGTTGAAGAGCTCACCCTCATGGACAGGAAGTTTTGACCAGGCCTTGGGAGACCTGTGCCCTCCTCCAGAGAAGACCTCGATCATCGTGGCCGCTCCACTGACACGGCTTGAGAGCACTGTCAGAGTCCTCCAGGTAATACTCCTATTACATGTGTCATTAGAGGGCTTTTTGCCACAGCCGCTCGAACACCGCAGACATTTTAAGTAGGTTATTCCATCACTTTGCCATTTTGATTATGACAACATCCTGACACCATCTTGAAATGGATTTTTGGAAAGAAAGGCTAACTGTCCAAAGAGGTCCTTGCTCGTGCTAATTAAAATTGGCTTAGGTGGTACAACCTTCATAATTCCGACGATGACTATGAAGGATGTGCGTGTTGAAAGCCCTCTTTGCTCATTAGTGCTGTTTCTGTCAGACGCTGCTACCTGCTCTTTCCTTAATGAATGCTAAGCCATCTCTTTAGAAGATCGCGGCGCTTCCTTGAACTGAGGGGGAACTGTCTTATTTCCTCCCAAGCTGGCTGAGAGCAAAATCAGGGAGTCACCTCTTTGACATTTCCCAACCTCTGTACTTATTTATCTCTTTGAGACCCTGTGCTCCAGAGATATCACTGTCTTAATTAAGAAGAAGGATGTGACCATGGTAAATTGACTGATTTCATTGATTAAGGACTAGCTGTACAAGTAACATTGATTTTAACAGTGGGTCTACATAAATGTAATTGTTCGAACATGGGGCTGCATAATTATGGTGATGTACGAGAATAGTTGATTTGTCCTTTTCAACCTTCACTAACATCCCTGTGCATGGTAATGTACTTGTTCAATTAGCAAAAAAAAATAATCTTAAATGTTACAAAATGCCTTTTGTGAAGGCACACGGTAATCATTACAGTCTAACTTAATCTAACAGCACCAGACAGATACATCTCTTTATTTTTTCCCCTCTTTTCCTGCAATATGCATTCTCACCTTCTTTTTTGGTGCATGCTGACAGCTGCCCGTGCGCACAAATCCGGGAATTGTCTGCTTAAGGTAATTGCACGGGACAAGATGGTTATGACTGTTTTGCAGAAGTTTCCGTTTAAAAATCCAGACGCGCTTCAGTGCAGCTGCATCGATGTGCATGTAAGGGGCTTGGATGCACCTGTGGAATTATGGGAGGGCCACGAAGGCTTTGTTCATACAAGGAAGAAGCCAGATTGAAATGGGTATGCTGACACTGAACCAGGAAGCCTGTGAAATTGGAGATGTGCATGCATGAAGGATGTATGCCTAGGTAGAGTTTTCTTGTCATTTTCTCCATTCTAGTACATTGCTTTCATAAAGGCCATTTTGTTTAATGCCTCTGCCATTTGGAACCATTTGAGTTATCTGGATTCTGTTGAAAATGCAGAACACTGAAAATGATGGCAGAGGGTTGGATCCAAACTCAGTATTCTAGAAGAAGAAGAAGAGAAAGAAGAAGGAGAAGGGTATTGGATTTATACCCAGCCCTTCACTTAGAGTCTTAGAGCGACTTACAAACTCCTTCCCCTTCCCCTCCCCACAACAAACACCCTGTGAGGTAGGTGGGGCTGAGAGAGCTCTTTCCAGAACCGTCCTTGAGAGAACAGCTCTGACAGAACTATGGCTTGCCCAAGGTCATCCAGCAGCTGCAAGTGGAGGAGTGGGGAATCAAACCCGGTTCTCCCAGATTAGAGTCCGCGCACTTAACCACTACACCAAACTGGCTATAATGGGCAGATGGAACTTTCATACCTCTCCCCTTCTCACTGTAGCCCCCTGATCTCCCCAAAATGCTGATCCTGGGGGAGGGGGGAGCACCCCGAGAAATGACACAAGGGGAGGGAGGTTTGCAGCAGGTAGGGGGAATGGGTAGAGATTGCTGATTTAGTTTGTATCCAACCCAGAAATCTTCAAGGATGTGTACTGAGTGCCCCAAGGGTGAATCGGCGTCCTCATGCTAGTTCCAGGGCTCAGCAGAGAAGTTCTAAGAACACAGTCCTATCAGTGTTCCTTCTAGTGACTTATTATCAAATCCAGTTTGCATTGCCAAAACCTGGTTGTGTGTCAGGACATTGAACATGGGAGAATTCAGCAAAGCTGGTGGCTGGTGTGTCAATTGACTTCTGCCGCCCCAGGGTGTTGAGTAGCAGCCTCCATTATGGTCGCCCGGCTGCAGAGACAATAGTACACTCAGGATGTTCTTTCCACTGGAACACACGAAGCTGCCTTACACTGAATCAGACCCTTGGTCCATCAAAAGTCAGTATTGTCTACTCAGGCTGGCAGCTTTCCAGGGTCTCAGATGTCTGTCACATCACCTACTGCCTGGACCTTTAAACTGTAGACACCGGGGATTGAACCTGGGACCTTCTGCAGGCCAAGCCGATGCTCTACCGCTGAGCCACACTTCCTCCCTAAGCTGAAGAGGAGGCAAGAAGCAGACAAACTAGAATGCAGATCCCCTCCCCCCCATCTGTTGGATAGACTGACCACAGTTTGTTCTACAAACCATCATTCAAGGCTATTTTGGGGCAGGAACGCACAGGAACGGAGTTCCGGCTGGCTCCTGAGTTGGCCACGCCCAGCATGAACTCATTAGCATAATAGGGCACACCCAACAGCAGAAACTCATTAGGATTGGCTACATTTTGGGGGGGTCTAACATGCAAAGGGTTCCTGCTACAAAAAAAGGCCCTGGGTTTTGACAACAAACAAGGTAAACAGAATACGAAGCAAAAGGTGGGTGTGGCTGGATGACAACACTTCTGGTGACATGGGGGTGTGGCCTAATATGCTAATGCGCTGTGCTGTCAGGGGTGTGGCCTACTATGCTAATGAGTTCATGCTGTTGGGTGTGGCCTGTTATGCTAATGAGTTCCTGCTGGGCTTTTTCTACAAAAAAAGCCCTGCCATCATTTAAATGAGCCATGGCTTATTATGATGCCTGAATGCAGCACGCAGGTCTTTTGCGAGATGACTGATCCACTGGTGGCCAGTTGTCATATTTTCAATATTTTACATATATTAATTTCCCCCGGTGCCATGTGCAAAACTACACAATGGGAAATTTTCATTTTCACGTAATCCTTCTGATCTAGTTTTCTGTGGCCCTCACATCTTTCCCCCCCTGAATTATATTGAGTTAGTTCAAATGCTACATGACACCATGATTTACTTAAACTAACTGGGTAGAGCCATAGCTCAGTAGTAGATAACCATGGCTCTGTTTTTCATGCAGAAGGTCCCAGATGCATCGTTTCATCTTTGGTATCTCAACTTAAAAGTATCAAGATGTGAAAGACCTCAGGAAGAAGAGGAAGAGGAAAAAGAAGATGAAGAAAATGAAGATGACGAAGAAGAAGAAATTGACTGCGGTCACACGCTAAATAATCTACTTTCAATCCACTTTCCAACTGGATTTTGCCAGTTCACACAGTAAAAAAACCAGTTGGAAAGTGCACTGAAAGTGGATTGAAAGTGGATTATTTAGTGTGTGTGAC
This sequence comes from Gekko japonicus, assembly GCF_001447785.1. Lineage (NCBI taxonomy): Eukaryota > Metazoa > Chordata > Lepidosauria > Squamata > Gekkonidae > Gekko > Gekko japonicus. The sequence goes on from NW_015165918.1 coordinate 139,667, forward strand.
TGCAGCTGAAGAGTTGGTTTTATGCCCTGCCTTTCACTACCCGAAGGAGTCTTGAAGTGGCTCACACTCACCTTCCCTCCTTCCCTTCCTCTCCCCACAACAGAAACCCTGTGAGGTAAGTGGGGCTGAGAGAGCTTGAAGAGAGCTGTGACTGACCCAAGGTCACCCAGCTAGCTTCATGTGGAGGAGTGAGGAATCAAACCTGGTTCTCTAGAGTCTGCCACTCTTAACTACTACACTGAGCTGGCTCTGAGACCCTGGAGAGCTGCTGTCCACCAGAGTCTATAATACGGACCTAGAAGACCAGTGGACTGGCTCAGTGCAAAACATCTCAGTGCACTCCGTTCCAGTAAGTGTGCTTGTTTAAGCATGGGCCACTCCACTATGTATCGTTAATTATGTCAGTCATTCTCCCAGTTTGTCAAACCACACTCTGAAACCCAGGGGTCATTTTGTAGAAAAAGAGGTGCCGGAGCTCATTAGCATAACTCATTAGCATAACTTATTTGCATATGCCACACCCCCTGACATCACCGGAAGTGTGTCAGAAGGCAACACCCACCGCTCAGGCTCCACTGGACTGTTTTGGATTGCTAGCTATGGGGGTGGGGGAGGAACGTGCAGATCTGTCCTCACAGAGGAGGGAGAGCTTGAACCTGAATAAAACTTGGTGCCACCTGACTGGGGTTTTTTTGGGGGGGGGGCTCTGCAACTTACCTGGTTGCTTCTTGCTCTGACTGAGGGCTGTTGGGAGCAGGGGGCGGGGCTTGTTGCATGTGCCCGCCCCCTGGGCTCTTTACTGCTGTAGCTCTGCTCCTGTGCGCTCCTGCAGGAAATGACCCCTGCTGAAACCATGTTTTGAAGTTGACTTGTTAACCAATGATAGTCTCAACTGTGGTTTCACATTCATAAGAATGTGGACAACCTCCTGGCTTCATTCTGGTTTGTCCCCCTGGCACTGCTTTTCCACACTCCCTGGGTTATAGGGATCTCTGGTCAGAGTGGCTTAAAACTGAAACCTCTGTCACCTTTCGCTGTTCCCCACGCGGTCTCTTTGACCTGTATAACTAGCATTCCACAAAAAACCAGGATTTGAAGGATTGCATATGAGCTGAGTTCAAGTTTCACAAACTAACCATTGTTACAGTGAGCCATGGTTTCATGCTGTATCTGAATCAAGTCGAAAAGCCAATTGGTCTTGACTGGCAATAACGAAGGTTGCCAACTCCAGTTTGGGCAATTCCTGGAGATATGAGAACAGTACTTGTGTGGTCAGAGTTTGTGGGAGGGGAAGGAGCTCAGTCGGGAGGTGGTGCAACAGGCCCTTTCTGCACCCGTATTTTGCCTCGGTTTTTGAGCGCATCCTATTCTTCCATTCTGCATTCCCTTCCGCTTTCACTTCCACTTCGTTTTTGGGGCTTTTTCTTGCTTCTGCATTTGTTTCACAGGAAGCTGCATTCAGACCGCTTCCAGCACACTGTTGCTTCGCAACTACCAAAACTCCTTTTGCTGCGATTCTTTGTTCTCCTCCCCTTTCAAATCACGAATCCTTACTGAAGTAGGATTGTTTCTGTGGGTATTTAAGTGCTGCCCACGAACCATCCCCCGTTTCCACCTCTCTCTCTTTCGGTTGATGCCCCCTCCCTGTTCTGTCTTCTTTCCCTCCCTCTCCAAAGACAAAAGAGCATGTGTCCTCCCACTCAGGCAAACTTTAAAAAAGTCAGAGAGAGCATAAGAAGGAATTAGTAAATATAAAGGACTGGGGGATTCCCTGCTCTTAAATGTGTCAGTCTTGCATGTGTGGGGCTGGATTTCCCCCTCCCCTCCCTTTCTTTTTGCAGAATCACAGAGGGAGGGAGGGGTTGGCAGCCAGTTAGCTCAAAAAATGCAGATTTTTCTTGTAGATGCAGAATGCATATCGAATATAGAAATAAATAAACCTGGGGGGGGGGGACCAGTGTAGAGGGAATGCATGCAACTGCAAATTCAACCCTTAAGTTAATAAAATTATTATATAAAAAAATCCAACCCTTAAGGCCACCGCCATTATGGTATCTCAAAGGATGCATCAACGAGGCCTTAGGAAGACGTTGGAAATTGTAGAAGAACTTCGGCCATCGTCACTGGACACGTACTTTTTGAGAGTACCATCTGTAACTGTGGAGTTGCCAACTTGGACTTAGGACATCAGTTACGAATTGAGCACAGTGGTTTTAATGTTGAATGTTTATTATGTTTTTATATGTTTTAATTCTGGCATGGCTATGTCCTGCCCTTGTTAGCCGCCCTGAGCCCATCTGGGGAGGGCGGGATATAAATATGAATAAATAAATAAATAAGGCGTGACTCTTTGGATTCTATGGAGCAGGCTGTCAGTGCATAAAGGGCCATAGAGTCCTCCTTCTGAAGCTGCCATTTCCTCCAGCAGAACTGATCTTTGTCTTCTGGAGATGGGTTGCAGTTGCAGGAGAACTCTAAGCCCCAGGGGTAGCGATGCTAATAGTAACTCCCCGGGACTTTGGATCATTTCCAGCCTCATCACTCCACATTTTTTAAAATGGAAAGGCCGGGGATAGAACTTGTGGTCTCATCCATGCAAAGCATGCACCAAACCCCTTTGTAATCACATCAAGCTTTATTGTTGCCTGTGTGCACACACACACGCGCGCACACACACACAATTACACTGATAGAACGAAAACCGATTTTCAAAACGTCACTTAAAAACTGGTGCAGTCCTCCTTGGATCGATATCTTCCCAGTTTGTACTGATTTGCCATAATACAGAAAGGAATCCATTTTAAACTAATCCTCCATTTAAACTACATTCTGAACTTCACCAGTTCCCAAGGGGCTGCATAATGATTGCAAAAGGTTTGGATGGATTTAGACTTTTCTTTACTCTTTATCCATCAGGGAGCCGGCTAGTGAACTGCCCACAAAAATTTATGGCATTGGTTAGGAAGCTGGTGTGTTCTGAATGCCGCTTATCAGTTTGATTGAAGTGTTGTCCCTTTTACATACTTCAGTGGTCTCTTGAAAAGACAACACTCTTCATGACATGGTGGTGGAGCTCTCCTAGGGGCTTGTTTACAGAGCTGAGATTGAAGGGTTGTAATCCTAGAGTTTTTCATCCATGGACAGTGTCCCCTGTCTATTTTTGTTATGTGTTCCAAATATTTATTAAGGTGAAGAAGCACTCAAAGAAGTATCTACAGGCCTAAAGAACTGCACTCACCAAAGTCATAGCCTTGGGTTGAATCTAGGGTTTCCAGGTCCCTCCTGGCAACTGGTGGGTGATGGGGGGGAGACATAACTGGAGAAAGAGAAAGGCCCGGGCCTCATCACCAGGATGTGACATAATCACACCAGCAACATCCAAGCGACGGGCTGGTGTTTATGCAAAAACTCTATGGTAAAACCAGCTTCTACCATAGAGTTTTTGCACAAATACTAGAGTCTTACCTGAATGTCACTGGTGTGATGACATCACTTCCAGTGCACTGCAGGTGTCCCCCTGCCAGAAAGCTGGGAGGTCTGGCAACCCTCGTCAGATCCCATGATTCCTCACTGAGCAGAAAGGAACCATAGGCCCCAAACATATGCCACTGTTGACATCATGTCTCTCCTGAGACAGTAAGAAAGAAAAATCCCTGTTCTTGCAAACGTTGGGGTGGGGTGAACCTGAAATAGATAGAAGTCCCAGCTCATGTTCTGTTTGATGTAGGTGCTTGGCTGAGGAGACAATGGAATTATGACTGAACACCTCTGAGTCATAATGTCCTCAGAGGCTGTGATCACGCACACTAAATAATCCACTTTCAGTCCACTTTCCAACTGGATTTTACTCTGTGAACCGGCAAGATCCAATTCAAAAGTGCATCGAAAGTGAATTATTTAGTGTGTGTGATCGCAGTCTAAGTCCAACAACAGCACAGCAAAGTGAAGAAGAAGAAAAAGAAGAAGAAGATATTGGATTTATACCCTGCCCTTCACTACCCAAAGGAGTCTCAGAGTGGTTTACAAACTCCTTTCCCTTCCCTTCTCCACAACAGACACCCTGTGAGGTAGGTGGGGCTGAGAGAGCTCTGACAGAAACTGCTCTTTTTTCAAGAACAGCTGTGCCAGAACTATGGCTTGCCCAAGGTCATCCAGCCAGGTGCAAGTGGAGGAGTGGGGAATCAAACTCGGTTCTCCCAGATTAGAGTCTGCGCACTTAACCACTACACCAAACTGCCTCAGACAACTAGCCTGCCTGGCCCAAGGTGGAGAGATGTCCATCCTAGGAATGGTGCATAGCCCAAAAGGGACTGCTTCTCAGCCACTGTTACCCACACATTTGTGGGGAACTTGGTGCTAAATGATAACATAAACCTTGGTCAGGGTTTTGTCTAGAGCTTTTCAGCTCCCTCACTGTGATATACTGAAAGTCAATCTTCCTCACAAGCTTAACATTAAAATGAAATCAGATAGGGTTTTACTTCGTCAATTTTTAAAAAAATCAAAAAAACTTTTATTTTCAACATATAACAGTCAAAAACATAACTATAACTTGTAAAATAACAACATTGGTTTTGATACATCAATACAATAATCTAACATTATTTAAATAACAGAGGAGACAGTGTCGTGAACATAAACATGTCATAAACCTAACAGCTTACGTCAGCTCATAAGTCAGTGAGTAACATTAGTAAAAAAGGCACTTTAAACTTAAGAGGAACAGATCTATCCTCTATAGGGAAGAAATATACTGATTTTAAATCAAAACCTTCAAAAACAAAGCCAACATTTATCCTTAACAAAAGAGGGAGCCACTTCTTTTTCTGAGAGAAACTGAATTATTGGATACCATGTACATACAAATGATGTTTGATAATCCTCACTGGATTCTTTTTTGCTGCTGTTGTTTGCTTGTGACAGGTTTTTTAGGTAGTTTACAGGTTTTTAGGTATTGTGTTCAATAACAATGATGTTTAATAAATAAATCTTTAATCTAGATGCTCCAGTATCTTCTTTTTTTTGTAATTTCTAAGGGGATCGCCTCAATTCCACCCTTGACTTTCAACTTGTAAAAAAGTACACCAACACCATCAAAGAGAGGGGAGGAAACCGAAGACCGCCGAGAGAAGTAGGAGCCGAGCCGGAGAACAGCAAGCCCCACCACCTGGGTGCCGATAGGCAGCCCCTGCCCCTGTACCATGTGGCCGTAGATAGGGAAAGTAGACTTAGACTTTGTATGTAAACCGCCCAGAGACCCTTCGGGGTCAGGGCGGTATATAAGCCGAATGTATAAATAAATAAATAAATATAGGGTTGCTAAATTTCGGCCCCCAGCACTCCTAGCTTCCTGCTCCTTCGCTGGTTGGTGGGGAAAAGGGGAAGAAATGGCCAGTATCCTGACTCACAACCAGAAGTGACACAAGCATGTTGCCAGCGATGCTCTTGCATGAGGTCAAAACGTCATGGTTTAACCAAAGAGTTTTGCTCAAATCCTAGAGCGTCACCTCTAACTAGAGAGCCAGTTTGGTGTAGTGGTTAAGAGCGCAGAATCTAATCTGGGAGAACCAGGTTTGGTTCCCCACTCCCCCACATGCAGCCGGGTGGGTGACCTTTGATCCGTCACAAATTCTTTCAGAGCTGTTCTCTCAGGAGTAGTTCTCTCAGAGCTCTCTCAGCCCCACCTACCAGGGTGTCAGTTGTGGGGAGAGGAAGGGAAAGGAGATTGCAAACTGCTCTGAGACTCTGAGTGAAGGGTGGGGTATAAATCCAGTCTCCTGCTCCTGCTCCTGCTCCTCCTCTTCTCCTCCTCCTCCTCCTGTGATGCAATGACATCACTGGGGATTGGGCTGGAAGTGACTTCAGTGGTAAGTCTCCTGCCGGTTACAAGCTTCACGCTGGCAACACTAGGGCCACGTATGCCACATATCTTCCAGTGGAAAATGGAATAAAAATGTTTTTTAAAAATGTGGCTATGGAAGCCGCTTTCCTGAGGTGGTGTCTCATGGTGCAGCAGACTGACATGGGTAGGGTCTATTGCTTGGAGCGGTCGACCGGTTGTCCTGCAGGGAGAACCATCAGTTCTCACCCCAGCAGCTACTGAACTGAGCTACTGGTCTTGCCTTTCCTTTGTCCGATGTACCTGGCAAGGTGACTTTAGCATCCTCCCATCGACCTGCTGAATCCTGTGTTTAAAGAATTGCCATCCATTTGCCATTGTCCGTGGGAGAGAGAAAAGCTGAATCAGCCGTCGGAGGCCCTCCATTCGTATTGACATTGCAAGGAGTGAGGGGCGCACACGGATTTTCAGCAAGACCTTGGCACTCACCTCCGCTCCAGTTAATCGATGTACTCCCATTGAACTTAGGAGAGCTTTTGACATGTCACACTCATCAGGGGATCCTGGTTGCTATGCATCTCCCTTTGGTCCAGCAGGTGGGCTGCATAGGAATACTGTGCGGTTCTTCTTGAAAACAAGACGGCTTGGGCTTGGTAGGAGACAGGAGACCCTTTGGACATTGTCAGCAACGATTCAGACCAACCAGTATTGCTTATTTGACTCCCCCCCGCCCATGCACACTGCCAATGGCTATGGCAAAAGCTGAAAGACGTTTCAGCAAGTTGGGACTCATCATAAATCGCAGGCATTCTACTGTGGCACAAGGCATTCTTCTGTAGCATCTTTAGGTGGTCCCTGGCCCCAGGGATGTCCGACTTGCGTCGACCAGGGACGGGGCCTTTTCAGCCCTGGCCCCTACCTAGTGGAATGACTCCCGTGTGAGATCAGAGCCCTGCGGGATTTATTAGAATTCCGCAGGGTCTGTAAGATGGGCTTTTTTTTGAGGTGGTAAATGTCCCCTCTCCCCCGCCCCCCGCCAGTGGCCTGGACCCTTAACATTTTTGAATGTCATCTTAATGGCCAAGATATCTGATATCTGCTAGAGTCCACATGGTACTTAGGACCTATCTTGCTTTATGCTGTTGTTTTAATGTGGTTTTAACTATATTGTTTTTTATACTGTTGGAACCTGCCCTGAGCCCGTTCATGGGGAGGGCAGGGTATAAATCCAGACAAACAAACAAACAAACAGTCCTTCAGAGTGTGAACTTGTGAGAGAAACTGACTATAGTGAGACCACCATTTTTGCAGTGAAAAAGACCAGAAAGCACTCTGGGATGTATTCAGATGTCACAAACAAACTACAGTTTAGCCCTGAGCTCAACATCTGTCCATTTGCCTTTTGCGCATGGAGCTGAAATGGAAGATGACTTCCTAGTTTAAGGAAGAAGAAGAAGAAGAAGAAGAAGAAGGAGAAGAAGAAGAAGAAGAAGAAGAAGAGATTGGATTTATACCCCGCCCTTCACTACCCAAGGGAGTCTCAGAGCGGCTTACAAACTCCTTTCCCTCCCCCTCCCCACAACAGACACCCTGTGAGGTAGGTGGGGCTGAGAGAGCTCTGACAGAAACTGCTCTTTTTCCAGAACAGCTCTTATCAGAACTACAGCTTGCCCAAGGTCATCCAGCCAGGTGCAAGTGGAGGAGTGGGGAATCAAACCCGTTTCTCCCAGATTAGAGTCCGCCCACTTAACCACTACACCAAACTGGCTCTCTTGGGTATAGGAACTCTTCGGTATAGGTTTGCCAAGTCTGTCCTAGCAACTGGCATGGGGTGGGGTAGGGGACCTACAGCAGCAGGAGGGCGTCCCAGGCTGGTGCTGGTGGCACAGTGAAATCATGAAACAAGCACGCACTGCATAAATAGCGCAGACCAAAGAGTACCCACGTAATATACACAAAAGTGAAAACATTTATATAACAAGACTAGCAAGGAATTACAAGGAACCACACGTATCAGTAATAGCAAAATTACATCATGTAATACACAAGTACGTAAGTAGTACAGAGGAAACAGAAGACACCGGACGAAGACTCCGGATTTCAGTCTTCGTTTCGATAGCTCTTCTTCAAAAGCTTCATCATACTTCATAAAGCACTGAACAGAAGCCTTCAAAACAGTGTATACAGGCAAAAGTCCAGTCCTTATACTGAAACAGTCAAAACCGATCAGCAATAGAACATTTTCTTGTATAGTCGGCAAGTGGCAGAGTGACATCACTTGAGGTATATAGTGGAAGCGACATCTGCACATTGCTGGCATCGCAGTGATGCTCTGGTATTTGGGCAAAAACTATGGTTGAAAAGGCTTCTTCCCAAGAGTTTCCCCCCCACATACCAGAGCAACGCCACAACACCAGTGATACAACGATGCCACTTCTGGTGCACACTGGAAGTGAAATTGCTGCATCACCAACAGTGTTCCCTCTAAGCTGAGTTAGTGTGAGCTAGCTCACAGTTTTTTAGCCTCCAGCTCACAGATTTTTGTCTTGGCTCCGGAAGGACGGCTCCAGAGCAAACTGATTTATGCAGTCCCCAAATCGCTTGCTCACAACTTTAAGGCTCGTAGCTCACAAAGTAGAATTTTTGCTCACAAGACTCCACAGCTTAGAGGGAACATTGATCACCAATGACAGTGGCCTCGACCCTCTTCCCCTTCCTCGGCGTCCCCCAGCTGATCAGCATTGGGGAGCAGGGCCTGGGGTGGTAATCCCCCACCCGGAGGGGGGCCTGGTAACCCCAGTCTAACTACATTTTTGTGGACTCAGGGAAACTTGGAACTTCCACAGTGGTGGCGGCACAAATGATTGTCTGCCCCAGGAGGTTCATGGATCCAGAGGGGTTTCTGATGTCTCTTGGAGATTTTCTGGTCAGCAAGGTTGGCATTTTTGTTGGAGCTCTGATTGAGCTGTTGCACCAGGCACATCCCTAATGAAGAGGATAGGGCATTTCAAATTAACACAGTAGCAGGGATAAGGCTTGCCATGTGCCCACTTGTGACAAGTAAACCCCCACCCTTGGCCCCAGTCCTCATCTCTCAGCCCCTAACTCCCTTCCTCAAGAAACTGGGGAGTGGGAGCAAAAAATGGCTAGAAAATGGCCTCCATTGTGACATTCTAGGAATTTCCCCATATCTCTGTGTCTCTATCATAACGATTAGAGGAAATTGCTACAGCGTCACCAGAACTGACGTCAATCCTCCTCGAATTCTGCCCTCCACAGGCTCTTCCTTCAAAATCTCCCAGCATTTGCTGAGGCTGTGCTGGCAACCCCGAACAGTGAAAGACAGCATAATTTGCCCTTGCCATCTCATCTCCTAAGAAAGAAGCAGCATTTTCTTGAAGACTGTGCAAGGTAGAAGAAGAATACAAGATTGGATTTATACCCCAACCTTCACTACCCGAAGGAGTCTTGGAGCAGTGTACAATCCCTTTCCCTTTCCCTCCCCACAACAGTTGCCCTGTGAGGTAAGTGGGGCTGAGAGAGCTCTCTAGAGAACTGCCCCTGAGAGAACAACTCTGAAAGAACTTGTGACTGACCCAAAGTCACACCAGAAGCTGCATGTGGAGGAGTGGGGGAATCTGCACTCTTAACCACAACATCAAACTGGCTCTCCATTTACTATTGGGAAATAAAACCAGCTATCAAATGTGTCCTCCCACTCTTCTCTTCACCATGGGCAAGTGGTTTTGATAACGGCCATTCGAAGTTCAGAGGGACGAGCCCCACCCTAAAAGAGTGGGAAGGAGCAAAACAATTGGTTGTCTGAACCGTCTGCCAATATTTTGACCGAGGTCATCCATTCACGGCCAATATCGGGCTCCTTTCTAATTTAGATTTCGATGCAAATCGGAGGAGTGAGTCGCATTCACAGCCCTTTATTCCTAAGTTAGTAAGTTACAGGTATTTCAGATTGCTCCCAAATCAGATGTGATTAATATAGGCAGAAGATGGTATGAAGATAAAGCACACAGGAATTCATCTGCTTACATGTGCAGAACGCTGATTATAAATTGGATGAGTTTCTATCGCCATGGCAGGGTAACCCTGAACTTCATTGTGTCTAATCAGAAATGTTATGCTCAAAATCCTGAGAGAATGAATATAGATTTAAAAGAAGTTGGCCTTCAACAGGATTGGAGGTCAAGAGATGTATCAGACAGACAGACCAACATACATGAAAGCATTTGGGGCACTGAAATGTATAGCGTGTGACACGACAGCACAGTTGTGTACATAATTTACAATTTATAAATATAAATATGTATGTATAGAAATTTCGTTCCAATGCAAGTCGATTATAGGCTGAGAATACCACAGAATGTGCATTCATATAGCTTATGTAAACTAATCCATATTGTGTCTGTGTTACTTGATATAATTTATCCAGCCATTTTTTTCCTAACAGGAGCTACCATAGAAACATAAGGAGAACCCTGGTGGACCAGTCTGACTCAAGGGTCCCCAGCCTTTTTGAGCCTGCAGGCACCTTCGGAATTCTGACACAGCACGGTGGGTGGAGCCACAAAATGGCTGCCATACAACGGCTGCCACAGGAGATGGGGCTTACCACACAATGGCTGCCGCAGCTAAGCTTCAATCACAGAGAGGATGTCATGGGTCCTGGCACAGCTGAGGCTGACTATTTTTCAGATGAGGAAGAGGCATGGAGCAACCCAGCCTCCTCCGGAGTCAGCCCAGAAGAGGAGCCTTTGCCAGTACCTGAGGGAGAAGAGGCCCCAGCATCTGCACAGGAGGGGCAGGAAGCTGAACAGCCTGAGGTGCAGTCGGAGGAAGAGCCTGGCCCAGAGCCTGGCCCAGCACCCCCAGTCGGAGACACCTCGAGGCCAGAGTCCCCACCTAGCTCTCCTGAATGTCCCAGAGGCAGGGCACGACAGCGTCTGGATGTGCAGGAGAGACGGAGGAGTGCCAGACTTCAGCTGTTGCAAAGGCAACCTGAGGGGCTGTGAGTCTTTGCAGGTTGCTTCCCAGGGAATGGAGGGTGCGGTTATAAGCAGCCACGCTCACCTGCCTCGGTGCAGATACAACCGTGTTATCTCGCTCCGTTCTTCGCTCCTGAGAACTCTGACTGATCCCCCGGCATCTCTCCTGACCCCTGGCACTATTTCTTGGCTTGGTTTGGACTTTGCACGTAGCTTAAGTATATATTCGTGGCGACCAGCCAGTAGGGTTGCCAAATCAGTCTTCGCCAGGAGCGGGGGGCTCCCGGCCGGCGTCGGGTGAATGCGCGTGCGTCACCCGGAAGTGACGTAGGCACGCTGGGCATGCCGGAGTCAGGGCCATGGCCATACAAGGGAAATTCCTGGCCCCACCCCCAACGTGCACGGCGTGCCCACGTCACTTTCTAGTGACTCGCACGCCGTGGGCGGGGTTCCCCCAGGGCCCAATTCCGCCGTGGCCCCGGCATCTCTCCTGACCCCTGGCACTATTTCTTGGCTTGGTTTGGACTTTGCACGTAGCTTAAGTATATATTCGTGGCGACCAGCCAGAACCAGCAGAGAGGAGTTCACTGAGCTATGGTAGCAGCTGCAGCCAAACCGGGACTTTTAAAAATCTGCACAGCCAACCCTAGCATTGGAGCTGAGCCATTGTCTACAATGGAATCTCACATACACTTAGGAAGTTTCAGTCCTGAAAGCCAGTAGTGGAAACGGTGAAGAAAATGTTTTAATTGAGCCCTCTGACAGTCCCCTTCCATGGGTGCAGCTGAGGGATGGCTTTAAACTTATCACCTTTGCCATTTGGAGATGAAAATAAAGTTTCAGTTTCATTTCTCTGTTATGGGAATTGAACCTGCGGTTATATTGCATTAATTCTTGAGCATGGTGCGGACAACAGTCCTGAGCATCCACAGAATGTGGGGGAAGGGAGAGCGGAAGTGAGCACGCTGGCCCCTCACACTGCCTCTGCACCATCACCTGGTTGCCTGCAGGGACAACAGCCACATGGAATAAGTAGCCATACAAACTCTCCCTCACTGTAAGCCAATGTTCCCTCTAAGCTGTAGAGTCCTGTGAGCAAAAATTCTAGTTTGTGAGCTACTGGCATTAAAGTTGTGAGCAGGTGATTTGGCTACTGCATAAATTAGTGTGTTCTGGAGCCATCCTTCCTGATCTAAGACAAAAATCTGTGAGCCGGAGGCTAAAAAACTGTGAGCTAGCTCACACTAACTCAGCTTAGAGGGAACACTGACTGTAACCAATGACATCTGGAGACAAGCACTGCTGATCATGGGGCGGGGGCACACTTGTGCCTGCTCTCCCTCCTCACATGTTCACTGCATGTGTAGGGCTGTTGTCTGGGCTTTGTTTACTCATATTGAATTCCACCCCCCCCCACCAAAGCAGACTGTTTTCAATATTATTTGTTGCTCAGTAAATCAGCACTATATGTTATCAGCAGGAGGTCCACATGGAATCATAGGAGGGCAGTTTGGAAATCTCATCCCTAAAATCTCCCCCTTCAGGATTTTTTCAAAGGGCTGAGCAGGCCCTCTCTGCCTACCTTTTCTTCAGAGAGCACTGACTGGCTCTCAGCTCTCTGTCCCATCTGGAGCATTTTCAGTCGAGCATCAGGCATGGGAACCTAGGAAGATCAGTAGGGCTGCCAGCCAGCAGGTGGTGGCAGGAGATCTCCTGGGATTACAACTGATATCCGTGCAACAGAGATCAGTTCACTTGGAGAAAATGGCTTCTTTGGAGGGCGGTCTCTATGGCATTCTACCCCAGTGAAGTTCTTCCCCTTCTTCATTCCCACCCACCTCAGACTCCACCCCCCAAATCTCCAGGCATTTCCCATCCTGGGGCTGGCAACCCTATGGATCAGACCACTGGCCCATCTAGTCCAATATCTGTCTCATACAGCGGCCAACCAGTTAATCTCCCTCCCACTGGTCAATAACATTTTGGGCTCTTTGTCTTTGGAAAATGTACAAAATGTCATTTTTCTGCATACCAGGAGAGCCCCCTGAGCAGAGAAGGATGTCTTGTTTTGCCAGTGAGAGGCCCCTTCATGCAGCTTTCGTCATTTGCACAGGGGCTAGATGGTTTACTATTAGGTAGAATGATATGTATATTACATGTGCCAGTGATATACATGCTCCCTATAAAGAACATATAAACTGCATTTTAAAACTTCAATATGAGTACATAATACAGACAAAGCTACAAGAATCAAAGACAGAGTATCGCAACAACTGAATGTCTGTCTATCTGTCTATCTGTCTATCTGTCTATCTATCTATCTATCTATCTATCTGTCTGTCTGTCTGTCTGTCTGTTTGTCTGTCTGTCTGTCGATCTATCATCTATCTATCTATCATAAGAAGAAGCCAATATTGGATCAGACCAATGGCCCATCTAGTCCAACACTCTGTCACATAGTGGCCAAAAATACCAGGTGCCATCAGGAGGTACAGCAGTGGGGCCAGGACACTAGAAGCCCTCCCACTGTTGCCCCCCCCCCAAGCACCTATCATCTATCATCTATCGGTCTGCCTGTCTGCCTGCCTGCCTGTCTATGGAATATTAACCCATATTGTGAGGGCTATTGTGATTAATTTTGTCCCTAGGGTTTTTTGGGGGGAGCAGTTTGTTAACACTTTTTGACTTATTCTTTTTATTGACTGGTTTTTATTTTTTTTGCATCTTCACTTGCTGTATCACCTTGAATGCAGTTGTACAAGAAAGCAACTGGTGTTAATATTTCATCAACAGACTGACTTATATTCTTGTTCTTCCCTGTACTCATCCTCTTGGCTTTATTTCAAGTGAATATTCATGATGAAATGGAGATAAAAAATATTCCATATTTCACATGATATCTTGGGGTGGTGGTGGTAGAGGATCACTATTAAAAAAAAAAACCCACGCCAGTGGAGAACAATGTCTGAGCAGCAGATACCTAAAAAGCTGTCAAATATCACTGTTAACTATAGTAATTTATTCTATAATTTAAAGTAGCCCTGACCTCTGTCACAAGTTAATACACCATGAAGAATCGTGTGCAAAAACAGCTTATTAATGAATTGGAGAAATAATGTGACATTGTTTTTGCCATGTTCCTGTGAAATATCTTAATACTGGAGTTAGCAGAGCTGAGACAATTTTCACTGTGTAATTACGTCTTGTCCATATCTTAGTAACTTGTGCTGTGATTAAGAGACTTTTTAATTATGCCATCAAAGGACAGTTGTTTAATTTCATAAAAAAGGGAAATAACGCTGGACATGATCACTGCAACGTTTAGTTAGTTTTTTATTATTAAAAACATGACAATGTATTTAAAAAAAACAGTAAGAGGGTATGCTGAATTCTCTTTCTCCTGTTCTTGAGGCTTCTTTTGACTGAATGCTCAACATCAGGAAGGGCCATGGTTCTGTGGTAAAGCATCTGCTTAGTGTGCTGAAGGCTCCAGGTTCAATCCTTGGCATCTCCCTTTGAAAGGATCAGGTGGAACCCATAGGGTTGCCAACTCTGGGTTGGGAAATTCCTGGAGATCTGAGGGCAGAGCCTGGCAAGGGCGGGATTTGGGGTGGAGAGGAGAAGGGAGGGACCTTGGCAGAGTACAATGTCATACAGCCCAGGCAGAAGTTGTCATTTTCCCCAGGGGAACTGTTCTCTGAAGACTGGGGGTGAGTTGCAATTCTGGTAGATCTCCAGGTGCCACCTGGAGGTTGGCAGCCCTAGGTAGATGATGTGACTGACATCCGCTTGAGACCCTAAAGAGCTGCCAGTCAGAGTAGACAATGCTGACCATGATGGGCCAATGGTATGATTCAGTATGGCTGCTTCATGTATGTCCATGTGTTCAGTTCCCACAGGGAGGGATAGACGTGAACGGGCTTACGAACTAAAGTTCATTATGAATTTTGGCCTGTTCATGGTTCACGAAGTGATGTTCATGACAGCTCATGAAGAGCAGAAAGCAGGGGTTTAAATGGCTCTGATCCAGTTAAGCTCAAGCTTTCTCCTCCATGCCAAACGCCATAGCGAGGAGAAAGCAGGGGGTGAAATGGCTCAGAGCCATTTAAACCCCTGCTTTCTGCTCCCCACCCCTTTTCACAGGGAGCAGAAAGCAGGGATTCAACTTTAAATGGCTCACAAACCGATACAAAGCGGTTGGGTTCACGAACCGGCCTATTGGTTCATGGTTCGGTTCGTGGTTCGGCCATGAACCGAACTGCAAAAATGCAGTTCGTGTCCAGCTCCACCCACAAACAAATCTCGCTCAACGTCAAGATTTGGTGGCAAAGACAGCAAGGATAGCAGGCAGGACTAGTGAATATAGCTGGCAGGGCCAATACCATGAATATTCTATGGGAAGTAAGTAATTCGACAACCTTAGGCCTATGGCTTGAAAAAACCCATGCCAAGCTATATGTATTTCAGGGAGACAGCAGATCCACTTGGAAGAAAGTCTCATTTTATTCAGCGGAGCTGCTCAGTCCCAGTGAGGTGTTCTTTGGACTGCAGCCTTTAAGCTTGGTCCACAAGTAGCGGAACGAGGAGCAGAATCCTGAGGTGATGGTTGTCTGTTTCACTTCACAGAATGGAGGTAAAAGGTCTTGGTGGGCCCTCATCTGAAAACTCCATGCAAAGAAGAGATTATGGGCTCACATGGGCTCCTTCACCTACTTTGATCTGAAACAGAAGAGTTCCAGATTGTGGAAATGGGACGTTTTTAAAAAGTTCTGTTTCAAAAAGAAAAGAGAGAGAGATTATTTACGATTTCCCCCAGTTCACAAATAGGCTCTGTATGGATCAACTGCATTTTGAAATTAATATTGCCTTCTCGAATCTTAAACTGCATTCTCTGTTCTTAACCATCCTATATTGCTTAGGCGCCAGGGTGGGTCCTCCTCGTTTAAATTTCCACGCGCCGCATTGCTCTGATTCTAATGTGATGTTGTACTGCGACAGGCAAGCTTCGGAATATCTCCACACCGACAGCGCAGAGGTAGAATTAACCTGTATGAGCCTTAAATAGAATCCTGTACCTGAAAGTGTCCCTGCATTCTGAAAAATAATTACCTTCAAATGGAATCATGAAGGGACCCGTTTGTCTCCCAATGACTCCAGATAAGGCTTTCCTAGCTTGCAAATAGGAAGAAGATTTGTCTAACCACAAGTCCTGAAAGCCCATGCTGAGATCTAAAAGTCAAGCTGTGCTCGGTCTGATTTGGGCAGTCTGGCTCATAATAACATCTTCTGCGGGCCAAATCTTGCCCGGATGCAACTGCTTAGTTTCGACAGAGCGTGGGCTTGGTCTTTTGACTGTTAACAGTGCACTCCTCAGTAGAGTTACACCTTTCTGAGTCCATTGACTACAACGGACATAGAAAGGTCTAATTCTGTTTAGGGGTCACACTCTAAGGTATTCTGCAATGCCAGATTGTTAATATGGGAGGGAAGGTGGCATGGTATCTAGTGTTGCTAGCCTCCAGGCGGGGCCTGGAAATCTCCCAGAATTGCAGAAGATCTCCAGACTACAAAGTTCAGTTGCCCTGGAGGAAATGGCAGCTTCAGAAGCTAGACTCTATGGCATTATACCCCACCGATGCCCCTACCCCTTCCAAACCCTCCCCTCCCCAAGGATCCGCCCCCCAAACCCCTAATTATTGCCTGATCTTGGGTGATTCTGCACTGGCTTTTCCCTCTGTTGTTTTACCAAACCCACCTTGGAACAGAGATTCCCCTCTCCATTGCATGCCGCTTTCACTTTCTTTGCTCGTCGGGTTTTATGGTACCTTCTGCATAGGCGTATGGCTGTTCAGGGGTGACTTCACAGTCAGTACAGCATTGCCCCCAGGGTATCTGAGCGTGGCTTTGAGCTGCACCTTTCCCCACAGTGTTGAGAAAATGTGGAGCGAATGTCAGATGCAGAATCACCCCTTGTCATATCTCGGGAGCTAAGCAGGGTCAGTATCTGGAAGGGAGACCACCAAGGAAGGCTCTGCAGAGAGCAATGGCAATGGCAAACCACCTCTGCTTCTCACTTGCCTTCAGATCCTCTTGCCGGGGTCACCATAAGTTGGCTGCAACTTGGTGGCACTTTATACACACATTGTCAGCATGCAGAAGAATCCTAACCAGAAGGAAATGGGCTTAAGAAGAGTATAAACCAGGGCTATTTTGGGGCAGGAGCGCACAGGAACGGAGTTCCGGCTGGCTTCCAAGTTGGCCACGCCCAGCAGGAACTCATTAGCATAATAGGCCACACCCAACAGCAGAAACTCATTAGGATTGGCTACATTAGGGGTGTGTGGCCTAACATGCAAAGGAGTTCCTGCTACAAAAAAGCCCTGGGTTTTGACAACAAACAAGGTAAACAGAATAACAAGCAAAAGGTGGGTGTAGCTGGATGACCACACTTCTAGTAACATGTGGGTGCGGCCTAGTATGCTAATGAGCAGTGTTGTCAGGGTGTGGCCTAATATGCTAATGAGTTCCTGCTGTTGGGTGTCGCCTATTATGCTAATGAGTTCCTGCTGGGTTTTTTCTACAAAAAGAGCCCTGGTATAAACTCTATTTAGGATTACACTGATAGGGTTTCCAGTTTCTGGACATAAGCATCTACACCTTTAATATCAAGATGGGTAGCCGTGTTCATCGGTCTACAGCAGTAGAAAAGGGTAAGAGTCCAGTAGCACCTTAAAGACTAACAAAATGTGTGGCAGGGGATTAGCTTTCGTGAGCCACCGCTCACTTCTTCAGTATCTGGTTACAGTCACCCCCATGGCAGTAGAAAAGAGCAGGAGTCCAATAGCACCTTAAAGCAGGCCCATAGCTACCCCGGGGCATTTGGGGGCCTTACTTAAAAGCTCCACCCCACAAATACCCATGCCAGAAACCTTATTTCTTTTTTTGGGGGGGGGCGTTTCCCAGTCCAGTCCTACTGTATACCACCAAGGTCATGGTCCTGCTGTATACCACCAAGGTCATGGCGAGTCTTTCAAAAGCATTCCCATGAGCCTTTGGGAAACATGCTCGGAGCCTCCTCCTTTAAAGACAGGTATTCAGATTAATTTAATTAACTGTAATTTAACGCCCCCCTTTAAAGGTTTAAATGTCCCCTGGACAAAAAAATCCTGGCTTCAGGCCTGCCTTAAGGACTAACAAAATTTGTGGCAGGGAGGAGCTCTTGTGAGTCACTGCTCACGTCTTCAGATACAGCTAGAATCTGAAGCTGCATCTGAAGACATGAGCAGTGGATCACAAAAACTCATACCCTACCTAACCTTTAATATGTGCATGATAGAGAGGGAAGCAATGGGTATGGATTGGTGTGAATGAGGTACTAAAAAGCCAGACTTTTATCATCTTCCCAAACAGTTCCTCACTTTTATTTATTTACTTAATTTATACCCTACTTAATTTATACCTGTGGGGGCCCAAAGTGACATACCCCATTCTCCTCTCCTCCATTTTATCCTCAGAACAATCCTGTGAGGTAGGCTAGGCTGAGGGTGTGTGGCTGGCCCAAGCTGAGCCTCCAAGACAGATTGAAGACTCAAACTCGGCTCTCTCTAGCACTCAGACCACTAAATCACATTGACGCTCAATCAGATGGGTCAGGTGCCTCCTTGTAACAATTGGGATGGCACATTTCATGCATCATGGAGAAGGGCACCTTGTGCGTATAGCCTGTGGGAAGGCAATGACACCATAGGACCCAACATCTTCACTGCCCAATGCAAGACAGCTGGTAAAAGATAGCATTAAGCTGGGTTGGTTCAGCTTCCTCTTTTTATATATACCCCCCGAAGAGGATGTTTTTTATTGCATTTTCTAATAACTACATACTAAAAACTACAAACAGAAAATCCAGGAAGGGGGAACTACATCTATGGGAGAAAGTAAAGAAAACCCTCTAAAAACCCAAGAGATTATGACCATACATATGTTTACAAATTTACCTTTAAACTTAAACACAAGTTAACTTTAGTTGAAAATGATCATCTATCTAATTAAACATAAGTGTTTCATCAACATTTCTAATTTCATAAAAAGATTGTAGAACGATATACAATAAACTTCTTTTTAAGTATTCCAGAGCACATTGACAATCTATTTTTTCCCCTTTCTATATCTCAACTGATAGCCTTGTTTAGGACCCGCTGCCCCCAATTTAGAGTCAGAGTCTTTCTCAGAGGACCCAGCCTCTCCTTCTCCTCACTCTCTTTGGCGGCGTCGGTCGCACCTTCTCCTGTTGGACTGCTATGTTGACGCAAAAATTCACAAGCCTTTTCAACAGAGTTAATCCTTTCTTTACCATTTGCATATCTGAAGATCAGTCCCTCAGGTGTTAACCATCTGTAGGCAACATCATGCTTTTGTAGAAATAGAGCCAAGTCTCTATATTTCCTTCTTTTCCTTCTTATCTCAAATGGAACATCTTTCAGTATTCTTATATCTTTATCTTTTATCTTCAAGGTAGCTCCATTGGATGCTTTCAGTAGCTGGTCTGTCACTTTTCTTTGAGAGAATCTTATTGTAACTTCCCCTGGCAGATTACTCTTTCTGATAAATTCTGAATACAATCTTTTGACCGTATTTATTTCATTTTGAAGTTGATCCAATGTCATCTCCGCCATGGGCGCAAGAGCATCACCAACCATCTGTCTCAGATTCTCTCCTTTCTCTTCCTTGAAGTCTCTAGACATAGCTTGCTCTTTCCATTTGAAGCTGTAATACTTGAGACTCTTTGATTTGACACTTCCCCCCCAGTGCCTGCAGTTTTTTGTCCATCTTTTTTGAGTTGGTATCAATCATTTTAAGCTCCTGCTCTCTTTTTTCGATTTTCTGCGTGTTTGCAGCTATTTGCGCTTGTTGTGTGTCCAACTTGTTGTCAATTGCCATGATTTTCTCCAGCAGAGGGCGAAGTGCTTTTGGCAAGAGCCTTTGAAGTTCTGCTGTTCAGGCCTGTCTAGGAACAGAACTCGCAGGGCTGGAACTTCTGGGAAGAAGCTTTGCTTTCACTTGTTTATCTCTAGAGACCTTCACTGTCAGCGGCGCCATGTTTGAGAATTGTTTACTTTTATCAAAAGTGTGTCAATGTCTCTAGAAGTACTTTTGTAACGTGGTAAGCTCTTACAGTCTCTTTATTTTATTCCGGTCACTTTTTGTAGTAGCCCCCCCCCCCCCTGTAGCTAAAATTGCCTGTAAACAGTTCTTAATGGAGGAGCCATTGTTTGGCTCTGCATAGCGACCTTGGATTTCCTTGGATGTCTCCCATCCAAATACTAACCAGGGCTGCCCCTGCTTAGCTTTTGAGATCTGATGAGATTGGGCTAGCCTGAGCCATCAGGTCAGAGTAATCTAGCGATAGCTGGCAGATTTCTAGCCAG
Source organism: Gekko japonicus (assembly GCF_001447785.1). Lineage (NCBI taxonomy): Eukaryota > Metazoa > Chordata > Lepidosauria > Squamata > Gekkonidae > Gekko > Gekko japonicus. The sequence goes on from NW_015165918.1 coordinate 159,931, forward strand.
AGTGAAAAGATTCAGTGCAGATTCACCTTGAGACTCCATTTCCAAGGTGAAGGTTTTCCACCCTGCCCTTCTGCATGCAAAATAAGATGCTCTTCCCTTTAGCCTCACCCCCATTCAAGCATGCATGAATATCTGCCATGGAACCTCTCTTTGTTGCAGAGGATTCAGGGGCATTCTCTAAGGTCTGTGCTCTGTTTGCAAAGACACTGGCCAGGGCTGTGGAGGCCTCCTCACTAGGGATGGGCACAAACCGAAATCTGTTATAAATTTTGCCTTGTTTGTGGTTTGTGAATAGAAGTTCATTATGGCTTTACCGTCATTAATTTCCATATACTTTTAGAACAGTTTGTGCAGTTCATCACGTTTTGTGGATGGAGCAGAAAGCGGGGGTTTAAAGGAACTCGGAGTACCTTTAAACTCCTGCTTTCTGTTCCCCACAAAAGCTGCAAAAACAGCTGAGTGACGGGAAGGCACTCCTTGCTGCTCAGCTGTTTCAAGCTGTCTTGTACAGTCCCTGTAAAACAGGGTTTGCAGGGTTACAAACCACAAACCGGTTCAGTTTGCGAACAAACCTCCTGGTTCAGTTCGTGGTTTGTTTGGTGGTTCAGCCACAAACCACAAACTGGATTTTCCCGGTTCATGCCCATCCCTACTCTTCACCCACCAACCCATCAACTAGAGAGCTCAAGTGAGACCTCACCCAGTGCTTCCTGCAGCTATACATGGCGTGGGAAAATTAGTAATGTTGTCCAAAAATGATCTTTCAGAAAACATTCTCTGCCACCACAAATCTTCTAATTCAAGTACCCCTGAAAGGTTTCCGGTGAACTTCAAAGTTCCCAGGATTAGCAACACAGTGTGAAAAACATCACCCATGGGATCAGACAGAGGCTAGATGGCCATCTGACAGCAATGCAGATTCTGTGAACTTAGGCAGATCCTGAGAGGGAGGGCAGGAAGAGTTGCCTCAGTGCTTAGTTCTTGTGGCCCGTTCTTACACGCCCAAGGAAATGCTGATCACCACATTGGGGTCAGGAAGCAATCCTGGAGGTTTTTTGTCATCTTCTGGGCATGGAACAGTGGTCACTGAGGGTGTGGAGGGGGAGGTCTGTGGAGATTTTTTGTATTTTGCAGGGGGTTAAACTAGATGACCCCGGAGGCTTCTTCCAACCCTATAAATCTTCCAAACGTGAGATGGTCCAAAATAACAAACGAAGAAGAAAATACTATTTGGTTATATGAATAATTAATTGGGAGGTCTGGCACAGTTTCAAGCAGGGCTATTTTTGGGCAGGAACGCACAGGAACGGAGTTCCGCCTGGCTCCCAAGTTGGCCACGCCCAGCAAGAACTCATTAGCATAATAGGCCACACCCAACAGCAGGAACTCATTAGGATTGGCTACATTAGGGGTGTGTGGCCTAACATGCAAAGGAGTTCCTGCTACAAAAAAAGGCCCTGGATTTTGACCACAAACAAGGTAAACAGAATAAGAAGCAAAAGGTGGGTGTGGCTGGATGACCACACTTCTGGTAACATGTGGGTGCGGCCTAATATGCCAATGAGCTGTGCTGTCAGGGGTGTGGCCCAATATGCTAATGAGTTCCTGCTGTTGGGTTGGCCTATTATGCTAATGAGTTCCTGCTGGGCTTTTTCTACAAAAAGAGCCCTGGTTTCAAGTACGGTTGCATCCTCCAAGTGGCACCCGGAGATCTCCTGCTATTATCTCCAGGTGACCAAGTTCAGTTCCCTTGGAGAAAATGGCTGTTTTGGAGGGTGGAATCTGTGGCAAAGTAACCTACCAAGGTCCTTCCCCACACACACATCCTCCTCAAATCTTTAGGTAGGTCCCAAGCCAAAGCTCTCAACCCTCGTTTCAAGGAGGGAAAAACACCTGGCAACTACAAGCCCTGCTCAGGAAGGGCCTTGTCCCCTTTTCTGAGCCACGAGGCACGTGCCACAATTGGGAATAGCACTCAGGAGACCTACAAGCCGCTACATGTGGCTTCTGAGCCCCTGAGTGAATACTGCTGTTTTCATGAATGGGAAATGAAAGATACAAAATGTAGCTGGTTGTCACTGTACCTACCTTCTTCTCCTTTTGAGAGATCTTTCTAATGAGATTGGTGAAGGTCACAAGTAGAAGATAGAATTGCCTCCCGGGCAATGTTCCCTCTAATCCCACACACACGCACTAAGCGGAGCAGTTCACATCCCAAGCCGAATAGAACTACTGTAATATTAAAATGGGCAATGGGTGGTGCAAGACCCTGCTCGGCTCCAGATTGCTGCTGAGCGGGGCTTCCTGTGTTAATAAGCATCCGCTCACACACATAGCTTAGAGCAGGGGTGGCCAAACATGCTTAATGTAAGAGCCACATAGACTAAACATCAGATGTCTGAGAGCCACATGACGTGAACAAATATTACACACGTTTTTATTGAAAAATATGCACATTTTCTTTTTATTAACATCAAACGAGACTGCCGAAAATAAAAACAAAGGGGATAAAAATAGATATTGATAATGATATTTATTTGTCCAATGATATTGGTAGGCTTGGGAGGGGCTTTGAGAATGCATTTCAAGCTAAAATTGCTTTCTCCCTTTGCTCCCCCCTGCCTCAAGCCTACCCAGGAAGGGGAACACTGAACATAAGAACATAAGAGGAGCCAATGTTAGATCAGGTGAATGGCCAATCTAGTCCAACGATCTGTCACACAGTGGCCAAAAATACTAGGTGCCATCAGGAGGTCCACCAGTGGGGCCAGGACACTAGAAGCCCTCCCACTGTCCTCTCCTTGGAGTCCTGACAATGGCCCTGTAAGGTAGGCCAGCCCCCCAAACAGCTTATGGACAGCTGACGGAAGGTGGCTTGCCTAGGCTGCCAACTGAGTTCACGGTACAGGGAAGATTTGAACCAGGGACATTGTCGATCCAGCAGCACATTCTCCAAACTGCACCAGCTCCACTGCCTAATTGTGGAACTGAGCGCTCTCATTGCAGTAGGCTTTTGAAAATAAGGGGGAATCATGCAGTAGGAAGGGAGTTGCCTCCACAACCATCGTTGGTAGCATTGTTTGTTTATTTTACACTCAGCTTTTCTCCCTGGTGGGGACCTATAGTGGCTTGCAATGCCATTCTCTCCTGCTCCTCCTTTTTAGAACCTTGCAACAACCCTGTGAGGTAGGTGAGGCTGAGAGTATGTGACTGATCCAAGGTTCACCCTGCCAGCTTCCATGGCAGAGTGGGATTTGAACCTGGGTCTCCTAGATCCTAGTCTGACACAGTTCTGTGAAACCCGGGACAGTGTTGCCTCTAAGCAAGGGGTGGCCAAGCTGTGGCTCGGGAGCCACATGCGGCTCTTTCACACATATTGTGTGGCTCCCAGCAGGGCAGCTGGGGAAGTGAAGGAGAGGCATGCCAGGGCTCTTTTTGTAGCAGGAGCTCCTTTGCATATTAGGTCACACACCCCGATGTAGCCAATCCTCCAAGAGCTTACAGTAGCCCCAGTAAGAAGAGTACTGTAAGCTCTTGGAGGATTGGCTACATCGGGGTGTGTGACCTAATATGCAAAGGAGCTCCTGCTACAAAAAGAGCCCTGGCATGCCTCTCCTTCACTTCCCCAGCTGCCCTGCTGGGAGCCACACAATATGTGTGAAAGAGCCGCATGTGGCTCCCGAGCCACAGCTTGGCCACCCCTTGCTTAGAGGCAACACTGTCCCGGGTTTCACAGAACTGTGTCAGACTAGGATCTAGGAGACCCAGGTTCAAATCCCACTCTGCCATGGAAGCTGGCAGGGTGAACCTTGGATCAGTCACATACTCTCAGCCTCACCTACCTCACAGGGTTGTTGCAAGGTTCTAAAAAGGAGGAGCAGGAGAGAATGGCATTGCAAGCCACTATAGGTCCCCACCAGGGAGAAAAGCTGAGTGTAAAATAAACAAGCAATGCTACCAGCGATGGTTGTGGAGGCAACTCCCTTCCTACTGCATGATTCCCCCTTATTTTCAAAAGCCTACTGCAATGAGAGCGCTCAGTTCCACAATTAGGCAGTGGAGCTGGTGCAGTTTGGAGAATGTGCTGCTGGATCGACAATGTCCCTGGTTCAAATCTTCCCTGTACCGTGAACTCAGTTGGCAGCCTAGGCAAGCCACCTTCCGTCAGCTGTCCATAAGCTGTTTGGGGGGCTGGCCTACCTTACAGGGCCATTGTCAGGACTCCAAGGAGAGGATTATGTAAGCAGAGTATAAAGGTCGAAGACCAGTCGAATCCGACTCTAGGGTTGCGGTGCTCATCTCCGTTTCAAAGCCAAAGAGCCAGCGCTGTCCGAAGACGTTTCTGTGGTCATGTGGCCGGCATGACTAAACACCAAGGCGCACGGAACGCTGTTACCTTCCCACCAAAGTGGTCCCTATTTATCTACTTGCAATTTCTTGCTTTCGAACTGCTAGGTTCACAGGAGCTGGAACTAGAGACGGGAGCTCACTCCGTCATTCGGCACACTCAGGTCTCGAACTGCTGAACTACCGACCTTCCACAGCCCGCAGTTCAGCGTCTTAACCACTTGAGCCACCGCAGCTCCAAAGCAGAGTATATGACTTGCAATAATGGATTTAGATTATGGATGGAAAGGTGCGGACTGGATATTAGGTGGTGGTGGTGGTTGTTTACAGTCAGAGTTGTGCCACAGTGGAACCAACTGCCTCGGGAGGTGGTGAGCTCCCCCCCTCCCTGGCAGTCTTGAAGCAGCGGCTGGACAAACACCTGTCGGGGATGCTCTAGGCTGATCCTGCACTGAGCAGGGGGTTGGACTAGATGGCCTGCGCAGCCCCTTCCAACTCTGGGATTCTATGGATCTAATACATCTTTGCATGATGAAAATGTTATATGCACCTGTTAAGCATTACTATTGTCTCTTCTGTGTGTCCCTCAACACCCCCCCCCCGTGCCTGGTTCCTTCCTTCCCACACCATTTCTCACAGTTCAGAGAAAACACAGCTAAGGATGTCGTCATGACTAGGCGTTTTAATGGTGTCATAAAAACTCAGAGTCACCATAAATTCTGATTGCTAAAAACTCTGGCATTTATGGCTCTTTCAACGAGAGCATATTTTAAAAGATGATATTCAGAATCAATGCAGCTCGTTTTATTTGTTCAGAATAGGAAGATTAGAAAGCCAAACATTGACTCCCTGCAACAGAGAGGCAAGAAATAGGGGCGCCGCTGATAGCCGGCGAAAGGGTATTTTTTTGTGTGTTATTTTTTTCATTACATCCCCTCCCCGGGTGTGAAATGCTCATGTCTTATTCCGATGCAGCTATTAATTAAAACCCTTAATTAGCATTAGCCAAATTATGTCTAATACAGATTGTTAATAATGGTATCACGTATCAAGGATGCAAGCGCGTGATAGCTTTGCTTTGAAGTTTCGGCGCCCGTGTAATTGATCTGCATATCTTTATTTTGATGTGAGGTCTCAGTGCTATGGGCAAGCGTTGGCTGAATACAGTTTTGTCGAGAGGGAGAGAGGGGGGGGAAGAGAAAGACTCTGCATTCATAATGCATTTGCAAAAGATTGGTTCCGCTTTGGATTTTCAAACATGTAGAAAATTGCACTCTTTTTAAAGGGGAGGCTGACGGGAAAGAAAGATCAGCATTAACTGTCTCACTGCCTTCCCTTTTCCTCTAGCCCATAGTCCGCATATCACATTTCCCCCAGGACACCTTTCTTCATCATCCGATTTCAGACTCTACCGTTTCGACCTCCCAACCCCCGTTTTGATTTGGCTTCTTCCTTGTGGGAATCAAACCAGCGGATTGTTATTTTCACAATTTTTTTTTGTCTTCCTTGGGTCCAAGTTAGGCTTGCCAACCTCCAGGTGCAGGCTGGAGATCTCTTGGAAGCACAATTGATCTCTAGACTATGTAAGGTAAAGGTAAAGGGTTTCCCTTGCTCGAAAGCCAGTCGAATCCGACTCTAGGGTTGCGGTGCTCATCTCCGTTTCAAAGCCGAAGAGCCAGCGCTGTTCAAAGACGTTTCCGTGGTCATGTGGCCGGCATGACTAGACACCAAGGTGCACGGAACGCTGTTACCTTCCCACCGAAGTGGACCCTATTTATCTACTTGCAATTTCTTGCTTTCGAACTGCTAGGTTGGCAGGAGCTGGAACTAGAGACGGGAGCTCACTCCATCATGCGGCACACTCGGGTCTCGAACTGCTGAACTACCAACCTTCCACAGCCTGCAGTTCAGCGTCTTAACCACTTGAGCCACCGCAGCTCCTAGACTATGTAAACTGCTTTAAAAACACTGATTGAGTGACTGAAAATGTTTGTTCTGCTTCTCCTGGAGAAAATGGCTGCTTTGGGAGGTGGACTGCTTGGCATTACACTTCACCAAGGTCCATCCCCTCCCTGAACCCAACTCTCCTAGGCTTCACCCTCAGATCTCCAGATATTTCTGAACCCAGAGTTGGGAATCCTTATCCAGGTATTCCTGCAAAATATACAGTCTTTTTGACACTATTTTGTTGCGTTCGTAAATGGGCCTTAGACATCCTGTTTTATTTACTGAGATAATTTTTCCCGGCTTTTCCTTTCTAGTGGAAAGCCAAAACAGTTTGCGATATTCTCCCCTGCTTTGTTTGATCCTCACAACAGCCCTGTGAGGTAGGCTTGCCTGTGAGAGAGTGACTGCTCCAAGGCCATCCAATGAGCTTCCACAGCAGACTGAGGATTCAAACCCGGCTTTCCTGGATCTTAGTCTAACATTAAGCTACAAACCTAGACAGCATAATAAAAAGTAGAGACATCACCCTGCCAAGGGTGGGGCAGGAGTGTTCAGGGACTGGAATGACAGACCCAAGAGTGGAATGACAGCCCCAGGGTGTAGCAGGAGTGTTCTGGAACTGGAATGAGAGACCACGGAGAGAGACCACGGGGCTCGTCAGCTCTGAATTGGGAAATACCTGGAGATTTTTGGGGTGGAGCCTGAGTGGTGGATGTTGCCTTCTGACACACTTCCGATGATGTCAGGGGGTGTGGCATATGCTAATGAGTTATGCTAATGAGCTCCTGCAGCTCTTTTTCTACGAAAAGACCCCTGCTATTAGTTGTCCTTTCTTCTGAACTAGAAAGTCCCAGACTCCTTAGCCTTTCATCATTGGGAAGGTGCTCCAATGATTACCTTGGCCGTCTGTACTTGACCCAGTTTTTCAACATCTTTTTTGACACTGAAGGGTGACCAGAATTACACACAGTATTCCACTACAGACTGGTATACTATTGACTATTCTACTTTCACTCCCTTTCCTAATCAAGCTGCTTTCAAAAACTGCTCCATCTCTTCTCAGCTCTCCAGCAGCAACACCCAACAATACCCCTGAGGAATAATGTCCCTGAGGAGTAAGGAGAGCTGCATTAAAACTCTGAGATTCAAGCATCAGTTTGTTCTAATGGTTTAATGTTTACGGTTTTATTTGTACATCTGGAAGCCATTTAAAGTGCTTGTCAGAAAAGCAGTATATAAATATTTTAAACAAAACATTTATCACCATCATCATCATCATCATCATCATCATCATCATCATCATCATCATCATCATCATCATCATCATCATCATCATTAAAATTTGTATCCCACCCTCCTTGCCTAAGCAGGCTTAGGGCTGCTTACACAATAAAACATAACAACAATCAAACATCCTAAAACTTTTTAAGCAATTCATTAAAACCACATTAGAACACTATAAAGTGCTAGCAATAATGCTTTTATCATATAGATGGTGCTATACCTTTCTACCCACCACTTCCTGCTAGAGTCAGCTGTGCCTCCTGAAAGCTTTCAGGGGGCAGTGGACCTTTGGGAACAGTGTTGGAAAGACTTTCCATTCACCTGCTAGCAGAGGGTAATCCCTGGGCCAATCTTCAATGCGCTGCCACTCAATAATTTGAGGAGGGAGAGAGAAAAAAATGGGTATGTGTGTAACATTTATGGTGACACTCTAGGAACTTCCCCTGGTCTCTATGGCCTTTACATTTACAAATACAAAGCTCCCACTATTGTGAAATCCACGGTTGTTGGGGTTTTTTTTGTAAAGATAGAGAGTTTCTAATGACATGAAGGATTTTTTAGGGGATAGCCTGGCAACCCGTTCTTTCCTAGGCCTTTTTCGTGCTAACATCTGTTTAATATTAGGTATAGTAACCGTTCTATTATTTACAATGTGCAATTAAGAGATAATTCCTATCCCAGAACATTTAACCAAATCATGAAAGTGGTGAAGAAAATGAGTTTTGGGGCACAGAGTCACACTTTTTTAAAAAAAATAAAAGCAAATGTTAGATGGAAAAGAACGAAAATCTCTAACTAATGATGGCAGAAGTCAGGCCCATTCTGCAGAAGTCACGGGGCCAGGCAAAGAGGAAATAACTCATTCCACCACTGATCTCGGTAGCATTAGAGAAGTAACATTTTTTCAAGGTTAAGCTGTCTTTGAACCTTTTCCGTGAAATATTATGCACCAACGCCCCTTTTCTCTACCTCTTACCAACCAGCCGTTTTCCCGGCAGGCGTTGAAAATAAAGTTGTTCCACGATGACGGCTGAAAAACAAACATCTCGCTTCATTAATGCCTGCCTTTCCCCATATCCATCTGGACCACTTTTTTGCCACGAACACGACAGGCTCTCATTCCATCTCTATGGCCTCTCGTACAACCCCGCTCTCCATTTAAAAAATGGGCTTACCCACAACCTATTTAGTGATCTTAATGCTGCAGTATGTTCTTTCTTTGGGGGCATGGAAATTAGTTATTCTTATCATGCCATGTGAAATGTTCAGGTGGAAGACGCTTCTTGGATCAGCCCCATAGGCTTGTGGACGGGTGTTGTTGACGTGACGAGACTCTCAATAAAATGCATTTGAAAATAAAATAAGCAGTTATTGATTGTCTACTGTGGATAGCCTCAAAGCTGTTCAGGAAAGGGGGGGGGAAACCTGATGCCTGGTAAAATATAGAAACAGAGAGAACGTACAGAATCGGGGAGATTATCGGCAGCATAAAACGAAGCACTCTGCTATTGCGGTGATCTGCTTGTGTACTGTCCAGCGAATCGCTGTTTGTATCAGACAAAAATTCAACAATAACGAATCGAATGGGTGTAAAAGGTTTTCCCTCTCCCCCAGAAAATGTTGAGAACGATAGGTCTGTGAAGACAGCTAGAATAGAACACTCACATGGGTAGCCATGTTAGTCTTCAGTAGGAGAACAATGATCGAGATCTGTAGTACCATAAAGTCGGACCTCAAAAACCAACAAGATTTCCAGGGTATAAGCCTTCAAGAGTCAAAAGGTCTCTTTGTCAGAGAATTGCCAGGATCCTCTCCAAACGATAGAGCCCAGTACTCTTTGTTGGAAGCTATGACAATTACAGTTGCCAGCCTCCAGGTGGGGCCTGGAGATCTCCCACTTTTAAAACTGATCTTTAGTCTACAGAGATCAGTTCCCCTGGAGAAAATGACAACATTGTGTTGGAAAAGGCAATGTCTGGTGTATGAAGAAGAGAAGAAGACCCTGCAGGGGCCAGCAAGAAGGCAATTAGATAGGATAGTGAGGTCAGCACCGTCTCTCCTCTTAAGTGTAATTCCTCGTCTGTCTCCAGATTGCTACTCTTAGGCAATATCCCCCTTCTTCTCTGAAGTGCCACAGTAATCTCTGTCTCAGCTAGAGATGTAGTTAGAAACCGACCTCTGTCTCTCCTCTTTCCTATCAAGTATGTTAATTCCTATATAAACCTTTATCTACTCTTTAATCAGATTGCGCACTGTTGCTGTGTTAATTACTCTGCCCACACTTTGGAGAGTGGACTATGTGGCCTTCTACCCTGCTGAAGTTCTTCCCCTCACCAAGCCCTGACATCTTCAGGCTTCACCCTCAAAATCTTCAGGAATTTCCCCGCCCAGAGCTGGCAATTCTGAAACTGTATTCTCTTGTTTGCCACTCCCAAGTCATTCCCCACATAAGATGACTTGCTTTCCATCTCTTATAGCCACTTCCTTCTGCATAGTGGCTGCTGCCTTGTGGAATGCGTTCCCTGAAGAGATGAGAGTAGGATTGTCAGCACTGCTCCCTCTAAGCTGCGCAGACTTGGGAGCAAAAATTCTGTTTTGTGAGCTGCTGGGATTAAAGTTCTGAGTGAGCGATTTGGCTGCTGCATAAATTAGTTTGGTCTGGAGCCATCCCTTCCTGAGCTAAGAGAAAAATGTGTGAGCTGGGGGCTAAAAAGCTGTGAGCTAGCTCACACTAACTCCGCTTAGAGGGAACACTGGTTGTCAGCCCCCAGGTCCAGGTGGGTTTAAAGGGTCTTTTTGAGCGGGATGAGGGCAACGGAGCAAGTGGCGGAATCCCAGTGTCAGGAGGCAACATCAGGGAAGGCCTCATCCTCTATGCCCTGCTGTTGGCCATCCAGAGAAACTGGTTGGCCGCTGTGTGAGACAGCATGCTGGACTAGATGGACCACTGGTCTGATCCAGCAGGGCTCTTCTTATGTTCTTATGTCATGTTCTTCCAGTACAATGCCATGTGACACTTGGAATTCACTGCCACAGGAAGTGGTGGCAGCTACAAGCATGGACGGCTTCAAAAGGGAATTAGATAAACATATGGAGCAGAGGTCCCATCAGTGGCTATTAGCCACAAGGTATAGATAGGGACTCTGGGGCAAGTGATGCTCTGTCATCTTGGTGCTTGGGGGGGTCAACAGTGGGAGGGCTTCTAATGCCCTGGCCCCACTGGTGGGCCTCCTGATGGCACCTGGTATTTCTGGCCACTGTGTGATACAGAATGTTGGACTGGATGGGCCTTTGGCTTGATCCAACATTGGCATCTCTTATGTTCTTATGTTCTTATGTTTTAATGCCCTTTAACCAATTGCACTCATAGGATGAGGTGGTAGCTCAGATTTTGTCAGACAAGGAGGCACAGCTATGTCTCTACCCCACACTTTACACATATATCCTTGCCAGGTGATATGCAACAAGTTAAAGGGATGGGGGGGTATCACGATGGGGCACAGATAAGGACCTTTATCAATGGAAAGTGATGTGAGGCATTCCCATTGAAAACAGATAAGAGACAATGCCATTAGATGGTGTGCAGATGTGCTGCAATGTTCCCTCTAATTCCCCCCCACACTGACCGGAGCAGTTCACATCTTGAGCAGAATATAACAGCTATCATCTTAAAATGGGCAATGGCCAGCACAAGACCCTGCACAGCTCCAGATTGCGGCTGAACAGGCTTTCTGTGTTCCCAGAGGTGACGTCATTGTACCGGGCACAGGGGGCGGGGGGGAGATGGCACCCTAAGTAGGGGGAATGTAGGCGTGGAATATAATAGGCGTCCAGACACTAGGGGAAGAGTATGTTTTACATGAGTGCCTGCTGATAGAAGCTGCATTTCAATTGCCCTTTGCTTCCCAGAAGCCTCTTGGGTGAAGTGGGCTGTAAATGTAAATGCAACCCATATCTGAAACAGAGACTGCCGTTTTGGAGAACCATGTGGAAATTCAGAAATGGAGGCCCTTTCACATGTTCATGTTCACCACTCGAATGGCCATCCCCGATTTCTCAGGACCTGGTGATTTACAGCTGAATCGTACGAAGTGAAACACACTTTGTGAAATCTCACTTTGTGAGATATGAAACTCCCACCTGGAGCTTCGTCTGTGATAGGCAGAGTTGCCAGCCTCCTGGAGGACTGGGACATCTCCAGGCTACAGGGGCTATTTCCCGGGGGGGGGGGATGGCTGCTTAGGAGGGTGGACTTTATGGCATTATACCTCGCTGAGGTCCTTCCTCGGCCTCCAGCCCAAATCTCCTGGAATTTCCCAAACCAGAGCTGGGAACCCTAGGTGGGAAACCACATTTTTGGGGGAAAGAAGGCACAATCAATGGTTTGCTGTTTTCTTGCACTACCTCTTTTCTCTTTAAATGTTATGAAATTTCCAATATCATTTGTATATTTGCAGTGTGTCTGTTTTACCTACCAGTGGCTTATGTTGTATGCATACATTCTGCAGACATGGACTGATTCCGCAAAAGCAGTTGTTCTGCCCTTGGTCTCCCGTTTCCCCCGGTTGTAATGCTCAATTTTCCACTATCTGATATGTGGCCACATTTTGACCCGCATCTCCCCCCAAATCCCCCCGGGTCTTCTTGATTCTTATTTTGTAGGATCAAGAAGACACAGTAGAAATCAGGGGGCGACGTGGGTCAAATACAGCAGGCCAGCAAATAATGGGAAATTCAGCAGTACAACTGGGGGAAAAGGGAGACCAAGGGTGGAACAACTACCTTTGCGGAATCGGTCATGGTGTAAATGATGTAAACGTTTTTTAAAAAGCATCTTCAGTACAGCAACACAAATGGGTGGATCTCAGTGACAATCTATGGTAATAATAAAGGTTGTATTCATCCTTCTCTAATCCAAGAGGGGTAATCAATACCTTCACATAATTGCTTGATTCTAAAGTAAACAGTTCTGCTCAGTTGTTACAATTTTTTGGCAATCCAACCACACATAACAGGAAAGAGTTCAAGATAGAGTTGCCAGCTCTGGATTGGGAAATACATGGGGATTTTGAGGGTGGAGTCTAGCTGGGGAGGGCATAGTTTGGGGAGGGGAGGAACTTCAGTGGGGCCTAATGCCATAGAGTCCACCTTCCAAAGTGGCCATTTTCTTCAGGTGAAGTGATCCCTGTCGCCTGGAGATCAGTTGTAATCCCAGGACATCTCCAATCACCACCTGGATGTTTGGCAACCCTAATATCTACCCTCAGTTTGGTGTAGTGGTTAAGTATACGTACTCTGATCTGGGAGAACTGGGTTTGATTCCCCACTCCTCCACATGCAGCTGCTGGGCAACTTTGGGTCAGCCACAGTTCTCGCAGAGCTGTTCTCTCGAGCAGTTCTCTGAGAGCTCTCTCAGCCCCACCTTCCTCACAAGGTGTCTGTTGTGGGGAGAGGAAGGGAAGGAGATTGTAAGCCGCTCTGAGACTCCCAGTGAAACCCAATCTCCTCCTCCTCCTCCTCCTCCTCTCCTCCTCCATCAGCGCGTCCTCCTCCTCCCCCTCCTCTCCTCCTCCTTCCTCCTCCTCTTCTTCCTATGCTGGAAAATTGCACTATTTAACTCAAAATGGTGACCACACGTATCGGGAAGGTTCTGAGCAGTCCACTTTCCCATTACACCAGGTTAACGTGTCATTTTCATAATGGCTGAAGAGGTCCAAAGAGGGGTGATGTGGCTTTAAAAAAATCAGCTCCATGGGTTGGATCTGGATCAAACTGGCAATTTCAACCTATTTCCCCTTCCTGTTGTAGAAATCCCCCCACGTCATTTCTCAGGGTCCCCTATCCCCCAGCAGCAGCATTTCATGGAGATCAGGGGGCTGCTATGAGACAGAGAAAGCAGGAAAGTTCTATTCTGCCACTGGAAAATGTAGTGTTGATCCAACCCCTCATGAAAATGCTTTGCTGGGGCATCTTAAACCAGGGGTCTCCAACGTGGTGCCCATGGGCAGCATGACACCCACTCACTCCTTTCCTGGTGCCCACCAAGTGTTTTTAGAAAATGGGCATGGCCGGTTGGGGCTTTTGCCTACAAGCCTTCTGATTGGTCTTTGGAGATTTGATTAGCTGGGCAGATTTTTAAAAGTTGCTGTGGGAACAGCCACCACCACAGCACTAGGGCCTTCCCATGTGACTGAGGGCAAGCTGTGGCAGCCATTTTGTGGTTTGCTCCACCTTCTGAAGGAACCCTTTTGTGGCAGCCATTTTGTACCTGTGCCCACCTTGCTGTGTCAGAATTGCAGAGGTGTCTGGTGACTGAAAACACTCAGGGACTGCTATCTTCAACCTAATGACTCAGGGAAAGGAGAGCCTCCCCTCTCCAGTACTATTTTCTGCCAGATTGTCATGTGCCCTTCCTTCCTTGGCCTTCCATCTGTATACACAATCCAAAAGCAGCTTGCCATGAGGCAAACACACACACACACAAGTTCTTCGTGGGGCGAAAAAGTCTGCCCGCTGCCATTTCCCATAGTTAGGACTTTCCCCAGCAGCCTTCGATGCCTCATCCTGACATTAGCCAGCAGTAATTAATCATCAAGTAGTTATTGAGGCAGCGGACCCCGCAAAAGAGCTCCATGGTTGACCATATGCCGGAGCCAGCTGCAGTGGGCTCTTCGGAAGGGAAGCGGTAGCCGAGGAATGCTCTCGGCTTGTCCGTCTCCCGCTGTGACGTTCAAGCCCAGCAAGCTTCCAGCTAAGGGCCACAGACGGGATGTTTGCTTGTGCTGACCTTCATTACCTGTGATTGTTTAGAAGACAAAATGTCAGTATTAATGTGCTGGAAATCTTAAATGTTATCACATTGTCAGGCATCTTCTTAGCCTCTCGCCGGCTTGTTAGGTGGAGCAGGCAGGCTGGAGAGCGGAGATGAAAGGTAGTATTTTAATAACTACACCGAGGAGCAAACAGACGCCTTTCGTCTAAGGGCAGAACTAATCATTACAATCAACACAGAGCTGCCGCTGAAAACAGCAACCCCGTGTCAAGTTTGTCTTTGGCTGCCCATCTGTAACATGGAGTGAAACGCACATCTGTGTGGCATCACCAGACTGCTCTTCTTCTTGCTCTTGCCAAGGGTTGATCTTGGATTTCTCAGTCCTGCTGTTCACCTCCAAATTCTGCCTTTTGACTTTGCTTCTCCCATGTTTCTTGTTCCACACAAACTTCGGCTTCCTTGTACTGAATTATTACTGTTCAACATCCTCCGCTTGCAAGAGCATACTCGGATTACAACAGCAATCACAGAGAGTGATTGAAATGTGGAATTTCCTGCCAGAGGTTGTAGTGGTAGCCACCGGAACAAATAGTTTTAAAGAGGGATTAGATAGATTCATGGAGGATAGGTCTATCGGTGGCTACTAGCCCATGGTGGCTGAGGGAAACCTCCACCTTTAGAGGCACTAAACCTCTGAATCCCAGAGCCAGAAGGCCACATCAAGGGAAGGTCTTGGCCTCTATGCCCCGTTGTTGGCCCTCCAGAGGAACTGGTTGGCCACTCTGTGAAGCAGGATGCTGGAGTAGATGGACACTGGTCTGATCCAACAAGGCTCTTCTTATGTCCTTATCTGAGCATCCATAAATCAGCATTAGACATTGATAGGATTGCCAGCTCCAGGTTGAGAAATACCTGAAAATTCTGGTAGAGGAGCCTGAGGAGGGGAGGGACTTTAATGGAGTATAATGCTGAGAGTCCCCCTTCCAAAGTGGCCATTTCCTGCAGGTGACTTGATCTCTGTCACCTGGAGATCAGTTGTAATCTCAGAAGATCTCTAGCCACCACCTGGAAGATGACACAGCCCTAGTCATTATACCTATAGATGGTGTACATTACATATAAATACTCTGTAAGCTGCAGACAACATGTCTACACAATCTAAATGAACATTCCCTACAGTTAGGCTTGCCAAGTCCCCCCGGGGGGCGGGGAAAACCCCGCCCCAGAAGCCCATTCCCCGCCACCGGCAGATCGGGCCCCAGGTGGAACCCCACCCCGACGTGCACGTCACCCGGATGTGACGCGACCACGCCGGGCACATTGGGGGTGGGGCCACAGTCATCCGAGGGAAAACTCTATGGTTTTCCCTTGGATGGTTGTGTCCCCGCCCCCAGCGTGCCTGGAGTCGTCATGTCACTTCCGGCGCTCCAGACACCGGACAGGAGTCCCCCGCTCCGGAGGAATTTACACTTGGCAACCCTACCTACAGTGGATGGCTAACGGAGAGCACATGATGAATGTCATATCCTTTGTGTGTGTGTGTGTGTGTGTGTGTGTGTGTGTGTGCATGTTTTGGATCTGGATTTTTCCGAACTTCTCAGTTTGGGGGATGTTCTCTTGAGGTCCAAACTGCAATGCTAGCAAACCTCATGATGTGTCCTGGTGATGCCTTTAGGCTGTCATGGATCTTGCCTAACACACCATAGACACCCATGTGCAGAGGCAGTGAGACCCAGCACAATATGAAGACGTTTCTGGGCCTTTTGGTGGATTCTGATCAATCAGTGCAGCAGCTTGAAGGTTGGGATGGAAGAAACATCCCAGCCTTCAGTCTGCCACCCCAGTTCCCATAGACTGACACAAGTCAGTTGGACAGTGGGATGAAGTGCCTGGGTGAAACGTGAGGGGCAGCCCCATAGCTAAGGATGTTTTTGGGAGGGGGCCTTGGGGGGCACTGTAGCATGGCAAAAGGGGCCTAAGCCCAAGCAAAGACCACCAGATCAACAGGAGGAGAAGAAACTTTAATGGCTCCAGGCAGTGTTCCCTCTAAGCTGAGTTACTGTGAGCTAGCTCACAGTTTTTTAGCCTCTGGCTCACACATTTTTGTGTCCGCTCAGGAAGGAGGGCTCCAGAACAAACCAATTTATGCAGCAACCAAATCACTTGCTCACAACTTTAACGCCAGTAGCTCACAAAGTAGAGTTTTTGCTCACAAGACTCCACAGCTTAGAGGGAACATTGGTGCCAGGTTCAGTCAGCGAAGAGCGCTTTAAATAGACTGAACCCAGAGCAACGCAGGCTCCAGGCTTTTATACAGCAACAAAGTTACACGTCACATCTTACATCATAAGAGTGGAATTTCCCACTAACTAGGCTTATTTTTCCCGCCTAAAACAAACAAGCTTGCTTCTGCCCCTATTGGCTGGAATGCAACCAGCAACTATCCCCTTATATGGCCAAAGAGTCATTTGAATAATAAATGCCTGCTTCAGCACCAGATAATTAAATCAAGAGGGCCCACAGCTTCCCTCCCTGTGGCCAGGCCTTCACCGTGGAGCGTCTGGCTGGCTCCCCCCCTTGAGGAGCCCCAGTGCCCCTTCCCTTGTGGCACCGCACCATGACCAGCCTGACAGCCACCCTCGGCTCCCTCCTGGGGCTGGGAGAGCTGAGATATGCAGCGGGTGGCCTGGCCACGAAAGTGCAGTGTGCGGGCTCGGCGCACCAGAGCACAGCCAGACACACCTGGCTGGGGCCAGAGGAAGCGCCCACCTGCCTCCTTGCCTGGCTTTCCTGCTGCTTGTGGGCAGTGTGGCGAGCATTCGGTGGGAGCCCGAGATGCTCGCTGCCTGTCCGGGCTGCTCTATCAGCATACCCTCGCCACCTCTCTGCTGCTTTTGTGCTGCCGCCGCTACTGCTTGTGCCACCTTATCTTCCCCACCGACTGGCCAACATGCAATCAGGGTGAAGCTGCCCAGGGGGGAGGGGGAGTCGAGGCTCAGGGAGGGAGGCCCATAAAAACTGCTAGGGGGCCAGGCCCCGTGGGCCCCATGGTAGCTACAGGCCTGGGGGCGCATGGTTGGTGACCCCACCATGATGGCATTGCATCCAGTCTATGGTTTAAACATTGGACAAATCCTACAGCATCACCCCAATGTGATGGCATCACTTCTGGGTTGCACTGGAAGTGACATCATTGAATCCGGGGTGCTGATCAGCTAGGGCTGCCAAGTGGGGGCGGGAGGCGGGTAAACCCCCGCTTGGGAGGTCCGATTTCCGACGCCACGGAATTGAGCCCCAGGGGGAACCCCACCCCTGTGTGCGCGTCACCAGGAAGTGACGTAGGCACGCCAGGCACGCTGGGGGCGGGGCCACAGCCATACAAGGGAAAACTCTATGTTTTTCCCTTGTATGGCCATGGCCCCACCCCCAGCGTGCCTGGCGTCCTCCCATCACTTCCGGGTGATGTGCATATGGCGCACAAGACACTGGCCGGGAGCCCCCCGCTCCCGGCGAAGATACACTTGGCAACCCTATGATCAGCCTCTGTGAAACAGCAGTCCCCGCTTCCCTGATCTCCTACCAGTTGTCCCACCGAACTCTCATCTACTGAGTGCCGCTGAAGGGGGAGGCAGTGCCTTCATAGCTGCCCATCAGGGGGTGTCCACAGAGCTGCAAGAGCAATGGCTGCAGCACTGCGCAAGCGCAGCTGCTGATTGGCTAGCAGAAACCCAGTGCAAGTGTCGGGCGGTGACTATGGATGCCTGCTAGTAATTGAAGCCACTCTGTCCATGTATGTTCTACTCTGCTGGTCCGTTACCATAAGAAATGATTGCTCGATTGATACCAGCTGTGGACTGAACTCTAGGATAGTTAGGTGGGTAGGGAACTGGTTGGAGAGCCACACTCCAAGAGGAGTTGTCAATGGGATTTCGTCGGAATGGAGGGAGGAGACCAGTGGGGTGCCGCAGGGCTCAGTTCTGGGCCCGGTACTTTTCAATATTTTTATAAATGACCTAGATGAGGGGGTGGGTGGGGCTACTCACTAAATCTGCAGATGACACTCAATTGGGAGGAGCAGCAAACACGCCAGACGATAGCGATAGAATCCAATGAGATCGGAACACACTGGAAAAGTGGGCAGGTGTGACCAAGGTCCATTCTGTATCTAGTATTTGCTCCGCTGTTTTACCAAACCCACACTGGAACAGAAATTCTCCTCTACATTGCATGCAACTTTCACTTTGATTGATTGTCGGATTTTATGGCATTGTCCAGACTGCATGCCCCTTTCACTTTGATCTCTTGGTTTTATGGTAGCTGTCTGCATAGATTTATGGCTATTTTATGGCCATTCAGAGGTGACTTTGCAGTCAGTATGACATTTGCCTGGGGTATCTGAATGTGGTTTTGAGCCACATCTTTTTTCTGTTCCAGTGTGGGTTTGGTAAAACAGTGTGGGTTTGGTAAAACAGTGGAGCAAATGCTAGATGCAGATTGGGCCCAAGTCTGATGCAATTTAACAAGGATAGGTGCCGAGTTCTACATCTGGGTAACAAAAATGAGGAACATGCATACTGGATGTGGGATGCACTTCTGGGTTGCAGAGTGTGTGAACAAGATCTTGGGGTACAGGTGGACTGTAAGTTAAATATGAGCAGCCAGTGCGATGCGGCAACAAAAAAAGCTAATACAATCTTGGAGTGCATCAACAGAGGCATAACGTCCAGATCACAAGATGTCATAGTCCTGTTGTACACTGCATTGGTCAGGCTGCACCTCAAGTCTTCTGCGCAGTTCTAGAGGCCTCATTTCAAAAAAGGATGTGGACAGAATGGAGCGGGTGCAGAGGAGAGTGACGAGGATGATCGGGGGCCTGGAGACCAAGGCCAATGAGGAAAGGCTGAGGGACTTGGGAATCTTTAGTCTGGAGAAGAGGAGGCTGTTGGGGAAAACACACTTTTCTCCCACCACTAAACAACACACTTTTCTCGCACCTTCAAGCGGACGGCTCCGCAAATCCAGTTAAAAGAGATGGCTGTCTTTCTCTCTTTTTTAAAAATGTAGCGCCTCCTGTAGTATGACCTCCAGGCCCCTTTGGAGAGTTAAAGAATTAAGACAGTGACGCTGTGCCAATTTGCACCAGTTGAACAGCTTGTCCTGTGCTCTGAGAAACTCCTCGGAGGTGAAGTTAATACCCTGTGTCTTATTTATCCCCACCTGGAGAAAATGAAGCTTCGAGATGTTAAATCACGGAATAGATTTCGAAAAGCACATATGGCACGTTGGGGGCCTAAACGCCATTGATTTTCTGCCAATATTTCCAATCAATAATAGTTAGGGTCTCTAAACTGCCATTTGTGCTTAGCCAAAGTCTGCCCTTACTTTGAAATGCTATTGCTTTGACATCAGGGTGGAAAACCGGGGGGGGAGGGGCTCGCTCTCATCAAGTCTCCGTTATCCGAAATGTTTCATGAGAGGGCTTGGTGTGATGTGGTCCATGTCATCCGAAATGCAGAAGTGGGCTCCCCACCCCACTCGAACTTGGGCGGTAGGTGGGTATCGTTCCCACAAAAATGCCTGGGATGATGGTGTTTAGTTTGGTGCTAAAGAAAAGGTGGCACAGATGATATGGTGTAGTCTTTTCACAGAATTATACCCCGGTTTTCCACCCTGATGTCATTTGTGCCCCGGAGAGCCTTGTGCTCTGCCGATCAAGACCTCCTGGTTGTCCCGGCCCAATGGACGTCCCTTTCCCTTGACCGGGGCCATGGCTTTTTTGGCCCCAGCCTGGTGGAAGAAGAAGAGAAGAAGAGATTGAATTTATACCCCGCCCTTCACTACCCGAAGGAGTCTCAGAGCAGTTTACAGACTCCTTTCCCTTCCCCTCCCCACAACAGACACCCTGTGAGGTGGGTGGGGCTGAGAGAACTCTTGACAGAAACTGCTCTTTTTCAAGGACAGCTGTGCCAGAGCTTGTGACTGACCCAAGGTCACATCAGCTGGTGCAAGTGGAGGAATGGGGAATCAAACCCAGTTCTCCCAGATTAGAGTCCGCACACTTAACCACTACACCAAACTGGCTCCCGTCTGAGAACATGCTCCCGTCTGAGATCAGGGCCCTGTGGGACCTAGCTGTTCCGCTAGGCCTTTGGCTGAGGTGGCGGGTGTCCACGGAAATCTTGCCTCCCCCCGCTGAAGTTTACCTTCTCTCCGTGGCCCAGATCAAGAAGATTCTGGAGACCAAATTACACCCTATGGCTCTCGCAGATCCTACTCTGACACCCTGACCACTACACCATGCTGGCTCCTCCTAGAATGCATGGAAACTGCTTGTCAATTAAGATCTTCTAAGACCCTGCCAGGTGCCCTCATCTTCAAGTGGTCAGCGGAGTGAGATCCTATTCTGTGGCGGTACACCAATTCTATATCATTTTTTGTCCTCCCCCCCCCTCCTCCAAGGAGTTCAGGATGTCCTCCAAGATATCCTCATAACAACCCTGCGAGACAGAATAAGGCTGTGGCCCAATGTTAGCCAGTCTGTTTCATGGTAGAGGAGGGATTTGAACCTGGGCCTCCCACAATTCAAGACTGACTTTTTAACTCTATAGCATACCGGCTTACATTTATGAAACTCCCTCCCCTCTCAAATTCACCCAGAAACTACTTTAGGCATGGAATTCACTGTCACAGGAGGTGGCGGAGGCTACAAGCATGGACGGCTTCAAGAGGGGATTAGATAGGCATATGGAGCAGAGGTCCATTAGTGGCTATTAGCCACAAGGTATAGATAGGAACTCTCAGTCTGGGGCAAGGGATGCTCTGTATTCTTGGTGCTTGGGGGAGGGGCAACAGTGGGAGGGCTTCTAGTGTCCTGGCCCCACTGGGGGACCTCCTGATGGCACCTAGTATTTTTGGCCACTGTGTGACAGAGTGTTGGACTGGATGGGCCATTGGCCTGATCCAACATTGGCTTCTCTTATGTTCTTAAGCATTTTTTAGGCACCCCATGTTCCCTCATGTATTTCACACTTAACTCTGGCAGGTCTTCTGCTAGTTCTCTCTGTCCCTTTCCACACTAGACCTTTCATCCTGGTTCAGTACTGTCTCCTACTAGCTATTCTGCACTACACACGAGTTCACCCCTCTTTTTATCCCAGGTTTTTTGTCAATTCTGCATTACATTGTGGTCATACAAGGTTTGGACCGCCATTGCCCTGGGGTATATGGATCCTGTTTTCAGGTGGACTTTCCCTTGATCTGGAGTGGCCATGGTGCAGATTTAAGTGTAGAATTTTTGACTCAGTTTCAGTCCTCCCTGCCCCTTTCTCACCATACCTAGGACATTAAACCTGAGTTTACTGTTTGCAATGCAGAATTTATAACCTGGGGCAGGCAAGCAAATTGGAGTGGGACAAAATTAGTGCAGAAAACAACAGATAGACAGAACAGCAAGTTAAATGGCTGTGAGTCAAACACAGAGAAAACCTGGGGTGAGGTTCAAGTGTGGAAAGGGCCTCTCTCTCTCCCCCGTGTGTGTGTGTGTCACAGTTACCTCCTACCTTTCCACTGTTGAGTTCAGGATGGGGTATAGATGGCTCATCCTTTCACCATTTTACCACCACAAAACTGCAGGGTAGATTAGTCTGAGAAAGAATGAGTACCTCAAGGTAACCCAGTGAGCTTCTTAGCTGAGAGGGGATTGAAACGCAGGAATCCCCAAATATCTTGGGGTCTTTGATTTGCAAAGACCTTGCTGGAAGAATGGAGCTGCAGTGCAGAAAGAAGGGTGAAGGAGGGGCCGTGGGTCAGTGTAAGAGCACCTGCTTTGCATGCAGAAGGTCCCTGGTTCAATCCCCAGTATCTCCAGTTAAAAGGACCAGGCAGGAGGTGACGTGAAAGTCCTCAGCCTGAGACTGGAGAGCTGCTGCCAGTCTGAGTAGACAATACGGACCTCGATGGACCGATGGTCTAAGTCAGTATAAGGCAGCTTCATGTATGTTCATGTGTGACTTTCAAAATTTTAAGAATGGGGAGTTGGCCCCGCCACAAAATGGCTGCCATGGAAGCTGGGGCCAATCACAACATGGTGGGAGATTGCAAGCCAAGTATCCTGCAGTGATGAAGGCAGCTGTTTCTGAAAGGGTGCTCCCTGAAGACCACAAGTTGGTGCTTCCTTGGTTCTTCTGGAAAACCTCCTGCTCTAGAGGGGTGGAGGAAAGCCAGGAATGGCTATTTGCCTTGTTAAAGAGGTGCTCTGGTGAAGAAACAAACAAGCACCAGGAAAGCCTTCATGGTTATTCCCAAGGCTCTGGTTCACATGTTACTTCCTGATCACTTATCTCAAACAAACAAAAAAAAAGCCCATGGCCCTGATGCAGTCTCCCCAGAACTACTGAAGTATCACCCAGAATGGTGGGCACCTCCTTGGGCTGCTTTATTTTCTTTAATAAATAACGCTGGAATAATGCCAAAGTCATGGACAAACGCAATCATTGTCCCTATTTTTAAAAAGGGTGATCCTTCCAAAAATTATAGACTGATCAACCTTTTCTCAGTAGTTGGCAAACTTTATGCCAAACACCTAATTAAACTAGATGGATGGATGACTGACCATAACATTCTAGGACTAGAACAAATAGGGTTTCGTCGGGGAAAATCCACTCTGGACCACTGTGCAGTACTATCACACCTTGTTATTAAATACAGTGGAAAACCAGGCAATAAGCTTTTCGCTGCCTTTTTAGACCTCAAGGCGGTGTTTGATTCAATCCCAAGAGACCTCTTATGGGACAAGATGGTTAGAATGAATATAGATCCCAGACTGCTTTAAAAAAAAAAAACCTGTATACACATACCAGTTGTCAGGTTAAATTCAATCTACAAGGAAATCTAACCCCCAAAATCCCTATTCACAAAGGTGTAAAACAGGGTTGCATCCTTGCAACTTCACTTTTTAATTTGTTTCTAAACGACCTGGCTCCATCATTGTTCGAAATTGATGGACATGTTCCCAAAATTGGCCAACGCCATATCCCAGTTCTTTTATATGCAGATGACGCCATTTTACTCTCATGTTCTCAAATCAGACTGAGGCGTCTTTTACATTAATGCTTGACCTACTGTAACAACAACAGGTTAACTTTGAATTATGGGAAAACAAAGATCCTAGTTTTTTTCCAAATCCGGGAAATAGTTCACATGGAGAATACAGGGAAATCCCATTAAGCAGGTCAAATCATTTAAATACTTGGGGATCAATTTCTACTACAATGAGAGCTGGGTTACTCACCGCAAATGTGCTACTACTCTAGCAAGAAACAGTGCTGAGGCCATCGCCCGCTTTTTCTACTTGAGAGGCAATAGATATGTCCCAATGGCCTTAAAAGCCTTCAATGCAAAATCTAGTTCACAATTTCTATATGGCGCTCCCATTTGCATGTGCAATTAACCAATCAGCAGAGGGTTTACAATCCTTTTTTTTTTTTGGCGGAAAATCCTTGGACTCCCTAATTGTGTCCCATACACTGCGATCTGTCTTGAAACCAGTCAGATGCTGCTGGAAACTCGGGCCTGGCTTCTGACCATCATATTTTGGCTGCACCTTCTATTTAATCCTGATCCGAATTCCTTTACCTTTTTAATGCTAACAGATCATTATGAACCTAATTGGCTGAAATTAGTCCAAAAAAATTTAGGTCCTTAGGAATACATCTAGATCCGCTTTACTTATCATCTGCCTCCACAATATTTTATACAATTAAACGCAGGCTTCTAGATATTCAGTTTCAGTGCCTGACTGAGGCAGCCAGGAAAACCTGTTCCCCAGTTCATCTGGGATTATCCCAGACACTGGGCCAGGCAGCTACTTATTTTTGTTCTCTAAGTGATCACCATCAAAGAAGGCGATTTATGTTAGCCAGATTTAACGTATTACCATTGGCCACCTGCTCTGGAAGATGCCAAAAAATCCCCTATGAACATAGGCAATGTCCCTGTGGTCAGGGTGCTATCGAATCCATTTCCCATGTTCTTTTAAATTGTCCGTTTTATACTAAGATTCGAGGAAAATTTCTGGACACCCTTCTTTTTACATGGCGTGGTCTTCCTGAGAGTATCAAGGTCCAGTTGCTACTCTCTGGGCAAAACGCTTCTATAACTTTTACTGTTGCTTGTTTTCTTCAATCTGTAATTTGAACCAGGGAAACTATTAATTAATCAGTTCTTTTTTGTTGGCTGTTCGACAGCCATACCTTTGATGTATTCCTAATTTTAATGTTATCTTATCTCTTACATGCCAATAAAGGTTGTCTGTCTGTCTGTCTGTCTGTCACATGTTACTTGAGAATCCTGGGGTTCTGTGTAGAACCTTTTGAGCAGCTTGGGGTTTCCCCACATGGAAAAATAGCTTTCTACCCAAGAAAAAAATAGGCATGTTGCAAATCTTCACAGTATGTATATAAAAATAGTAGATCAGCATTTACTGAAGTGAAAAATTGTAGCTATCAGTCTGCTGTGTAAATTCCACATTAAAGAATCCCTTTGATGCTCATGGAGATTCTCATGGACAACCTTTAAATGGAGTCAACAGAAGTCAAGAAGTTCCTCATTAAGGCTACCATGTGATCCTGAAGGCATCCTGGGGCATCTCTTTGTAGCACTATCTACTATATGAAAAATCCCCTACTGTTTGCAGAACTCAGAAATGCTGACATACACAACAGGAGTTATGGGAAATCTGGAGTATCGGGGTTAACCCTCTATTACCTGGAGCCGTATGGAACATGATTTTGACATACAGATAAATTGGCACGCATGTTTCACAGCACTAGGTAAAATGGAAATGCAGGAGAATGTTAATTAATTTATGGAATCTATTGTCAGCAGATATAGTGATGGCAACTACATTGGGAACAATGATATTGCTATCTTCTTCTGCTTCTAGGGGACATCTTGCTGGATAGAGATTGCCAGACAGGAGGGACATTGGCTTGGCCCAGCAAAGAGATTCCTGAGTTCTTATGATCCTATGGATGGAGAGACTTGTCTTTCTTACAGAGGAAAGATGCCTTTTCAGTTTAAAACCTTCATAAACTTTTGCCCAGTAGGGTCATCAGCTCTGGGTTGGGAAATACCCAGAGATTTGGGGAGTAGATCCTGGGATCTACTGGAGGGTATAATGCCATATAGCCCACCCTCCAAAGCAGCTATTTTATCAAGGGGAATAGATCTATATAGTTTGGAGATCATTTGTAATAGCAGGAGATCTCCAGAACCCACTTGGAGACTGCCAAACCTACTCAATGTTGTCCACATGCTCACATAAATGGGGCTTCCACACAGTAGGTTTCCCCATATTGCCCCTACTCTAGACCCCCAGTGGTGGCCGCCAGAAATCCCTGGTCTTTATTGTCTGGTGATCAGTTGTAACAGTGGGAGATCTCCAGGCCTCAGGTGGAAGTTGGCAACCCTACTTAGTAAGCCATTGAGGTAGAGGAAAACCAGCATTGACTCTTTGCTTTGGAGGAAAAAGGGTCCGGGCAGGAGAAAGCCCTTCAGTGGGCACGATGGTCTCCGCATGTCCCATATTGGGAATCACTGTGTATGGAATTTATAAAGAATTCATCAAAGTGAATGAAACATCTCACTGAACAGGGAGAGGAATGGAAATGGTGAAGGAAGGAATAATAAATAGATCAGGGAAAAGAAACAACACATTTGTTAATTTCTGGTAGAATGTGCCATCAAGTCACATGCTGGGGAGTATTAGGAAGGGGATTGGAAAGAAATCAGCCAAAATCATAATACCCCTGTATAAATCTATGGTGCATCATTCATTTGGAATACCTTCCCTATGAAGAAAGGTTACAGCTCCTTAGCTTGGAGAAATGATGACTGAGGGGTGACATGATAGACGTTTACAAAATTATGCATGGGATGGAGTAGGTAGAGAAAGAAGTACTTTCCTCCCTTTCTCACAACACAAGAACTTGTGGGCACGCAATGAAATTAATAAGCAGTAGAATTAGAACAGATAAAAGGAAGTATTTCTTCACCCAAACAGTAATTCACACATGGAATTCACTGCCACGGGAAGTGGTGGTATCTATAAGCATAGACAGCTTGAAGAGGGGACTGGATAAACATATAGAGCAGAGGTCCATCAATGGCTATTAGCCGCAAGGTGTAGATAGAACACTACGTCTGGGGCAGTGATGCTCTGTATTCTTGGTGCTTGGGGGGCAACAGTGCGTGGGCTGCTGGAGTTCTGGCCCTGCTGGTGGACGTCCTGATGGCACCTGGGTTTTGGCCACTGTGTGACACAGAGTGCTGGACTGGATGGCTTCTCTTATGTTCCTAAACCACAGCCAACTTATTGTGACCTTGTAGGGTTTGTAGGGTGCTGGAGAAGACTCTTGAGAGTCCCTTGGACTGCAAGAAGATCAAATCAGTCAGTCCTAAAAGAAATCAACCCTGACTGTTCCCTGGAAAGCCAGATAATGAAACTGAAGCTCAAATACTTTGGCCACCAAATGAGAAGGGAGCACTCACTGGAGAAGACCCTGATGCTGGGAAAGATTGAAGGTCAAAGAAGATGGGGACGGCAAAGGATGAGATGGTTGGACAGTGTCATCGACGCAACGAACATGAAATTGAGCAAACGTCAGAGGACGGTGGAAGACAGGAAGGCCTGGCGGGATCTGGTCCATGGGGTCGCGAAGAGTCGGACTCGACTGTGCAACTGAACAGCAACAAAGGGTTTTCTAGGCAAGAGATGTTCAGAGGTGGTTTGCCATTGCCTGCCGCTGTGTAGCAAGCAACCCTGGACTCTATTGGTGGTTGCTGCACAGAGCTAACCAAGAACTAATCAAGGCTGACCCTTCTTCGCTTCCCAGATCTGACAAGATCAGGCTAGCCTGAGCCATCCATGCCAGGGTTGTTTATTCCTACATCTGTTCATTAAAAAAAGGGGGGGGGGAATAAGGAGATTCCTATCAAACATTTGCCAGGTTCCCCCAGAACTGTACCTACAGAGGTTCAATGTAAGTGGTGCTTGAAATGCTGAAACTCTGACAATTCAGTGCCAATATGTGATCATGCCTATACAAAATATTTGTGGTCTTCATTTGAAACATTTAGAAAAGCCTTTTAAAAAATCTATCATTTTTCGCTCTGCAGCCCCTTGTTTGCTCTCTTTTCTGGCCTACCTTTCTCCCAGTTTTCCTTCATTTGGACTTCTCCCTTCAACCTTCTCCTCTTCTTCCTTATTCTGGAGTGTAGATGTACAAATATATCAAATTTGTCCCGTCTTCTTCTTGGGAGCTTTCTTTGCAATATTTTACCACATAAATTTACCACATAAACTTTAGTAGTAGTAACTCTATCACATTTTGTTAAGATAGTCATTAAAAAGATGACTGATGTTTCCTCCCAAACAGGGAGAAACTTTATGGGAAACTGAGTCTTTCAGATCTAAACTGTGTCTTCATGAAGTCTGGCACAATCTCAGTTCTGCACCATTCTCTTGCCCAAACTCCAACTCTCATTTTGTAGCTCTCTCCTCACTTCTGCTATTCTGTCGCTCTCTCAGTGGCTCCTTCACCTTCTCCTTTCCTAAGCCCTTCTGCAGACCCTGCTTCTGTCTCTTGGACTACAGTATCCCACACTACAGTATCCCTAACTGCCAGTAGGTAGGCCTAGGCCTGCTACAGCAGGAGACCTCCCGTCATTTACCCATTTCCAAGTTCCCTGCTTCCAAGGCTGGTGGGAGAATAATAGGGAGAAATGGGGGGGGGGCACATCTTGGGACATCACTTCCAACAACAAAAAAATGGAAATGACATCAAGACATGGGAGTGCCTCTCTAGGAGTTCTGGGCAAATCCTAGAATGTTCCTCACGATGTCATGACATCGCTTCCAGTTTTTGCTAGAAGTGACATCAGGCATTGGTGTGATACCGATGCACCAGTCCCATCCCTAGCTCTTCCTGGGTGGTTGCCATCTCTGACTGGCAATCCTATTAAAGGAATTTCCTTCTTCCAAGTCCGCTGAAGCTCATTGAACCCTCCTCAGCAGACATTTCTGAGTCCCTGCCTGAAGAGTAAACATGAGGGGCATCTTCAGGGCATTTTCAGTGGTGGCACCTCACCTATATAATGACCTTCTCCAGTGGTGGCACCTCCCCTATATACTGATCTTCTCCTTAAAGCTTGTCTGACACCTGTTATACTCTTTTTAGGCACTAGGCCCAAACATTTTTTTGAACCCAGCCTTTTTAACTAAGGTGTTTACAATTGTTTTTAGAATGATCTTTTATGATGTTTTGTTATTTTTATGCTATTTTATGGTTTTACCATGTTTGACTTAGTGAGCTGCCTTGGTTATAGGCTTGCCAAGTCCCCCTGGGGGGCGGGGAAAGCCCCGCCGCAGAGGCCCATTCCCCG
>NW_015165918.1:189335-191293 GCF_001447785.1 Gekko japonicus
TTGGACTACAGTATCCCACACTACAGTATCCCTAACTGCCAGTAGGTAGGCCTAGTCCTGCTACAGCAGGAGACCTCCCGTCATTTACCCATTTCCAAGTTCCCTGCTTCCAAGGCTGGTGGGAGAATAATAGGGAGAAAGGGGGGGGGGCACATTTTGGGACATCACTTCCAACAAAAAAAAAAAATGGAAGTGACATCAAGACATGGGAGTGCCTCTCTAGGAGTTCTGGGCAAATCCTAGAATGTTCCTCACGATGTCATGACATCGCTTCCAGTTTTTGCTAGAAGTGACATCAGGCATTGGTGTGATACTGATGCACCTGTCCCATCCCTGGTTCTCCCGGGGGGGGGGGGTTGCCATCTCTGACTGGCAATCCTGTTAAAGGAATTTCCTTCTTCCAAGTCCGCTGAAGCTCATTGAACCCTCCTCAGCAGACATTTCTGAGTCCCTGCCTGAAGAGTAAACATGAGGGGCATCTTCAGGGCATTTTCAGTGGTGGCACCTCACCTATATAATGACCTTCTCCAGTGGTGGCACCTCCCCTATATACTGATCTTCCCCTTAAAGCTTGTCTGGCACCTGCCAAGCTCTTTTTTTTGAACCCAGCCTTTTAAACTAAGGGGTCTAGTGGTTTAAAATTGTTTTTAGAATTATCTTTTATGATGTTTTGTTATTTTTATGCTATTTTATGGTTTTACCATGTTTGACTTAGTGAGCTGCCTTGGTTATAGGCTTGCCAAGTCCCCCCTAACTTGGTTAGGTTATCTGGTGAGGTGACGTACAGATTTTCTAAACAGACAGATGATAGATAGATAGATAGATAGATAGATAGATAGATAGATAGATAGATAGATAGATAGATAGATAGATAGATAGGTAGGTAGGTAGGTAGATGATAGATAGATAGATAGATGATAGATGATAGATGATAGATGATAGATAGATAGATGATAGATAGATAGATAGATAGATAGATAGATAGATAGATAGATAGATAGATGACAGGCAGGCAGGCAGAGAGACAGACAGACAGGCAGACAGACAGATAGATTGTATTGTCTTCTCTTTAACATTTTGGCCACTCATCCAATCATTGCCAGAGGCTTGATCACTTCTGACAGCATTGTAAAATTCCCTTCTGGCCATCCAGTATATTTTACAGCTACTCTCTAATCAGGAGCGACTTGCAGCAAAAACAACCAAGTTCCCAAACTCAAAGTGAAGCTTTAGGAGGGAGCCTCTGCAGAAATCTGGGAAGAAGCGGAAGGCATTTCATCAGGATTTTCCAGAGTTCTGCATTTCCAAGTCAAATGTCCTTTGACTCTCTCCATGTTAAAAAAAAGCCATCCAAGTGAAAGGGCAGCCTTGCAACAGAAGTGAACATGTCAGGGTCAAGTGACAGTACAGAAAGAGACCACAGAAGCCACTCTTTGCATCCTTTCCCCCCCCCTCCAAAGGCAAGAAAAAAAGACATCAAAGAAAGCTTTAAAGTGATGACTGGTCTCCCTTGATCTTGCCTTGCAGGAAGGCATGATGCTGCCATGTTGTGCTATTGCTGCACAAGGCTCCATTTGGATAACCTTACTAGATACAGTAACCAGGTGTGATTACTGATGATATGATCCTTGAAAATAATAAGAATGTAAGAACTAGGGTTGCCAGGTCTTACCTTTGTCCCGGCAGGGGGCTCCAGCCTGGCTCCCAGGGTCTTCTGGTGTGCGCGCTTTGCTCGCATGCCATGATGACATCACCCGGAAGTGACATTATCACACTGGGTATATCGTTCAGGGGACGCTCTAGCATTTGGGTAAAAAAAACACCTCTATGGTCACGATAGAGTTTTTACCCAAGTTTTTACTAGAGCATCCCCCACATGATGTGCCCGGTGCGATGACATCCCCTTCGGGGGGGCATCATCACGCCGAGCATGTTGGGCAGAATGGGGCTGTTTGGGG
>NW_015165919.1:0-922 GCF_001447785.1 Gekko japonicus
GGAGCCACCTTAAGCCACAAGTGAAAGGTGGTATATCAGTACTGTTTTTTATGGCTGTTTTTTTACTCGTCTGTTAACATTGTTTTTGTGCTGTTTGTTTAATGATTTTATCGTGTTATTTACTGAGTTGCTTCAGGTATGACTGTCTGTCTGTTGATCATTCTATCCATCATCTATCTATCTATCTATCTATCTATCTATCTATCTATCTATCTATCTATCTATCATCTATCATCTATCTATCATCTATCTATCTATCATCTATCTATCTATCTATCTATCATCTATCTATCATCTATCTATCAATCATCTATCTATCTATCTATCATCTATCTATCTCAGAAGCTAAGCAGGGCGGGTATTTGGATGGGAGACCACCACAGAAGGCTCTGCAGAGGAAGTAAATGGCAAACCATCTATGTTTTATACTTGCCTTGCAAGCCCTTTGCTGGGGTCACTGTAAATTCTTTGCAACTTAATGGCACTGTACATACATATGGAGCCACCTTAAGCCACAATACTGTTTTTTATAGCTGTTTTTTTACTAGTCTGTTAACATTGTTTTTTTGCTGTTTGTTTAATGATTTTATCTTGTTATTTACTGAGTTGCCTCAGGTATGTCTGTCTGTCTGTCTGTCTGTCTGTCTGTCTGTTGATCTATCTATCTATCTATCTATCTATCTATCTATCTATCTATCTATCTATCTATCTATATCTATCTATCTATCTATCTATCTATCTATCTATCTATCATCATCTATCTATCTATAAATCTATGTAACTATGTATGTATGTATGTATATATCAATCTATCTATTTATCTATCTATCTATGTATTGATATCTATCTATCTATCATCTATCTTTCATCTATCTATCTATCTATCTATCTATCTATCTATCTATCTATCTATCTATCTATC
>NW_015165919.1:1340-50497 GCF_001447785.1 Gekko japonicus
AATGTAACCTTCTGCTAGACCTTCCTCTAACATGTCCTGTATATCTTTCTTAATGATCTTTGATGGGTTTTCTTTGGTCTTTTGGTAATGACCTGTATTATTCAGTTTATAGACTTGAGTAGTAGAGTCCTCTCTGCCCCAGACAACCACCGCCCCTCCCTTATCAGCTGGTTTGATGATAATGTCCTTTTTTCTCTGTTTTAAGGCTTTATGTTCCATCCTACTCAAATTATGCCAAACTGGTAGAGTTTTCTGTTCCAGTCTCTGTATTTCCTCTAACACCAATTCCTGAAAAGTTACAAGTCCAGGATTTTTAGTAGCTGGATTGAAGGTAGACTTGGGTTTTAAACTATAAATGCTGTTTTCAGTATGATCTTTAAAGAAATCAGCTAGTCTAATCTTTCTGAACATACTCTGTATTTCCACCATGAGTTGAAATGTATTACATGGAGGTGTAGGAATAAAGGACAGGCCTTTCCTTAATATTGATAGTTCTAGCTTTGTCAGCTGCGCTTTGGAGAGATTGACTACCTGTGGGTTATCTGGCCTCTCTTCTTGTATCTGGTTCTGTATTCTTGAGGTGTGAACCTCTTTCCTGACCTAAATTCCCTGTCCTTTCCTAAACAATTGTCGATCTTTTCAAAATAGAATGGTGGGAGTTGTTCTGGCTAGTAGTCTGTCCTGAGGTTGTTTCCGAATGTACACTGCTCTCATACTTCGATCCATACTCATCAGATCCATAGCACACATTAAAGGTCTGATGTTCTATGGATCTGATGATTCTACTTATAGAGAAGGCAGAGATGGAAGTCGCAGAGATAACGATATAGAAATGTTTAAAGAGAAGACAAGGGAGACTGTAAGTGAGAGGGACCTCTCTGAACGTTTGGAAGCTTTGGATAAGGATATTCATAAACACTTCTTAGAATGAAAAGATGTCAAACTTCACAAATTTCAGAGAGACTCGAAGGATTATGAAGAAGATAGGGCTAGAGTTAGGGTTAGAATACCGTTTGGGTTGGGGTTAGGGTTAGGGTTAAGGCTAGGGCTAGCATTAGAGTTAGGGTTTGGGTTAGAATACAGTTGGGGTTGTAGTTAGTTTTAGGGTTAAGGCTAGGGCTAGGGTTAAAGTTAGGGTTAGAATAGGGCTAGGGCTGGGCTGGGACTAGGGTTTAGGGTTAGGGCTAGGGTTAGGGCTAGGGTTTGGGCTGGGACTAGGGTTAGGGTTAGGCCTAGGGTTAGGGTTAGGGCTATCATTAGGGCTAAGGCTAGGGTTAGGGTTAGGGTAGGTAGGGTAGGTTAAGGGTAGGGCTAGGGCTAGGGTTAGGGTTAGAATAGGGTTAGCATAAAGTTTAGGGTTAAGGTTAGGGCTTGCATTCGGGCTAGGGCTAAGTTTCAGGTTAGGGCTAGAGTTACGGTTAGGGCTAGGGCAATGGCTAGGGTTAGGGTTCGAATAGGGTTAGGGCTAGGGTTAGGGCTAGAGCTAGAGCTACAGCTAGGGGTAGGGCTAGGGTTAGGGTTAGGTTTAGTGTTAGGATAGGATAAGTGTTAGGGATAGGGTTAGGGATAGGGATAGGTTTTGGGTTGGGGTTAAGGTTAGGGTTAAAGTTAGGATTAGGGCTACGGCTTGGGCTAGGGCTAGTGCTAGTGGTAGGGTTAGGGTTAGGTTTAGTGTTAGGATAGGATAAGTGATAGGGATTGGGATAGGGTTTGGGTTAAGGTTAGGGTTAAAGTTAGGATTAGTGCTACGGCTAGTGATAGGGATAGGGCTAAGGCTAGGGTTAGGGTTAGGGCCAGGATTAGGGTTCGGGTTAGGATAGAATTAGGGTTAGGGCTAGGGCTAGGTTTAGGGTAAGGGTTAGGTTTAGGATATGGTTAGGGTTAGTGTTAGGGCTAGTGATAGGGTTAGGGTTAGCGCTAGGGCTAAGAGAAGGATTAGGTTTGGGCTAGGGCTAGGGCTTCGGTTAGGGCTAGGGCTATAGCTAGGTCTAGGTTTAGGGTGAAGGTTAGGGATAGGGTTAGGATTAGGTTTAGCTTTAGGGCTCGGGTTAGGGTGAGGGCTATGGTTAGGGTTATAGCTACGGCTAGAGTTAGGGTTAGGGTTACGATAGGGTCAGGGATAGGGTTAGGACATCATTACTTGTACAGATGTATATCTTACTTCGTGTGTCTGTGTAAACATGATAACTATACATGATTTCTTATGTAAAATTTAAACGCAACATGGGCAGGAGCGGTTAAAGGGGGGAACCTCTTGAGTTTAGTTCGCTCCCTGGTCGTGTGCCCAGACGACTGTATTGGAATAGTCTCCCAGAAAATCCTCTGGGGCTCTGGGTTCAGTTGGGTTTTTTTTCTGCGTGACAAAATATAGTCACAAAGTTTGTGAATTATTAATCAAAATCAAAACCTGATGTGGATTTCATGCAAGAAAGGCACTTAAAACCTCACAACAAACTGGTGTTGAATGCTAGTAGGTATGTCCAACATTACCAAGCTGGAAGCTCATCTAAATCAAGAGGGGTTACACTGTTATTGGCCAAGTCTGTGCATTTTACTTTAGAAACCAAAGTAAAAGATCCAGCGGTAATCAGAGGAAAGCTGATCGCGATAGCCTAACCCTAACCCCAACCCTAACCCTATCCCTAGCCATAACCCTAACCCTATTCCTAGCCTTAACACTAACCCTAACCCTAACCCCAACCCTAACCATAGCCTAACCCTAACCATAGACATAACCCTAACCATAACACTAACCAAAACCCTAGCCCAAGCCCTAACCCTAGCCTTAGCCCTAGCCCTAACCCTAGCCTTAGACCTAGCACTAACCCAAATCCTATACTAAACCTAAACCTAGTGCTAGCCATAGCCTTAATCCTAACCCTATCAAAACCCTAACCCTAACCCTAAAAAAGGTAAAGGTAAAGGTTCCCTTGCTCGAAAGCCAGTCGAATCAGACTGTAGGGTTGCGGTGCTCATCTCCGTTTCAAAGCCGAAGAGCCAGCGCTGTCCGAAGACATTTCCGTGGTCATGTGGCTGGCATGACTAAACACCAAGGCGCACGGAATGCTGTTACCTTCCCACCGAAGTGGTCCCTATTTATCTACTTGCAATTTCTTGCTTTCGAACTGCTAGGTTGGCAGGAGCTGGAACTAGAGACAGGAGCTCACCGTGTCTTGCAGCACCCGGGTCTTGAACCGCTGAACTACTGACCTTCCACAGCCTGCAGTTCAGCGTCTTAACCACTTGAGCCACCGCAGTATGCAACCCTAACCCTACTCTAGCCCTAATCCTAACCCTAACCCTTGCCCTCACCCACACCCACACCCTAGACCTAACCCTAACCCTAGCCCTAGCCTTAACCCTAACCTTAACCCCATCTCTAACCATGTCCTAACCCTAACCCTAACCCTTACCCTAAACCTAGCCCTAGCCCTAGCCCTAACCCTAACCATAACCTTAGTCATAACTATAATCCTATCCTAACCCTAACCCTGGCCCTAGCCCTAACCCTAGCAGTAACCCTAATCCTAACCCTAACCCTAAACCCAAACCAAACCCTATCCCTATCCATATCCCTAACCCTATGCCTATCCCTAACTCTATCCCAAAAACATATACTATCTTAACACTAAACATAACCCTAACCCTAGCACTAGAACTAGCACTAACCCTAACCGTAATGTAAGCCCTAGCCCTACCCCTACCTATAACCCTATCCTAACACTAACCCTAACCCTATCCTGACCCTGACCCTAACCGTAACCCTAACCCAAGCCCAACCCTAGTTTTAGCTCTAGCCGTAACCCTAACCGGAACCCTAGACCCAACCCTAACCATAGACCTCAAGCTAGCCTTAGACCTAACCCTAACCCTAGCCCTTGCCCCAAGCCTAGCCCTGACCCTAAAACTAACCCTAGCCCTAGCCCTAGCCCTAACCCTAACCCTATCCTAACCCTAACCCTAACCCTAACCCTATCCTAACCCTAACCCTAACCCTACCCCTAGCTGTAGCTCTAGTCCTAACCCTAACCCTACCCTAATCCTAACTCCAACCTTATTCCTAGCCCTAACCCTAACCAAAACCCTATCCTAACCCTAACCCTAACCCTAGCCCTAGCCCTAACCCTAACACTAACCCTAGTCCAAGCCGTAACCCTAATCCTAATCCTAATCCTAGCCCTAACCCAAACCCAAACCCAAACCCAAACCCAAACCCAAACCCAAACCCAAACCCTATCCCTATCCCTATCCCTATCCCTAACACATATCCTATGCTAACACTAAACCTAACCCTAACCCTAGCACTAGCCCTAACCCTAACCATAATGCTAGGCCTACCCCTACCTCTACTCCTATCCTAACACTAACCCTACCCCTACCCCTATCCTAACCGTAACCCTACCCCTAGCCGTAAGCCTAGCTCTAACCCTAACTCTAACCCTAGCCCTAACCCTAACCCTACCCCTACCCCTAGCTGTAGCTCTAGCCTTAACCCTAACCCTAATCCTATCCTAACCGTAACCCTAACCCTAGCTCTACCCCTAGCTCTTGCTCTAGTCCTAACCCTAACCCGAACCCTAACCCTTATCCTAACGCTAGCCTTAGCCCTAACCCTAACCCTAGCCCTAGCCCTAAGCCTACCTCTAACCCTAACTCTAACCCTAGCCCTAGCCCTAATCCTAACCCTACCCCTACCCCTAGCTGTAGCTCTAGTCCTAACCCTAACTCTAATCCTAACTCCAACCCTAGCCCTAACCCTAACCGTAACCCTATCCTAACCGTAACCCTATCCTAACCCTAACCCTAACCCTAGCCCAACCCCTAGCTGTAGCCCTAGCCGCAACCCTAACCCTAATGCTAGACTTAGCCTTAACCGTAACCCTAACCCTAGCCATGGCCTTAACCCTAGCCCTAATCCTAACCCTAGTCCTAGCCCTAACCCAAACCCTAGCCCCACACTTACACTAACCCTAACCCTAACCCAAACCGTATCCTAACCCTAACCTGAGCCCTAACTCTAGCCCTAACCCTAACCCTAACTGTAGCCTTAGCTCTTGCCATAACCCTAACCCTATTCTAACCCTAACCCTAGCCATCGCCCTAGCCCTACCCCTAACCCTAATGCTAGCCCTAACCCTAGCCCTAATACAAGCCCTAACCCTAACCCTAAGCTTTACCCTAACCCTATTCTAACCCTAAACCTAACCCTATCCCTATCCCTACCCTTAACCTACCCTACCTACCCTAACCACATCCCAAACTCTATTCTAACCCTAACCCAAGCCATTGGCCTTGCCCTAACCCTAACCCTAATGCTAGCCCTAACCCTAGCCCTAACCCTAACCCTAACCTTAACCATAACCCTATCCCTAACCCTAGCCCTAGTCCTAACCCTAACCCTAACCCTAGGCCTAACCCTAACCCTAGTCCCAGCCCTAGCCCAAAACCTAGCCCTAACCCTAAAACTAGTTCTAGCCCTAACCCTAAACCCTAGTCCCAGCCCAGCCCTAGCCCTATTCTAACCCTAACCCTAGCCCTAGCCTTAACCCTAACCCTAACCCAAACATAAACCGTATTCTAACCCTAATCCTAACCCTATCTTCTTCATAATCCTTCAAGTCTCTCTGAAATTTGTGGAGTTTGACATCTTTTCATTCTAAGAAGTGTTTATAAATATCCTTATTCAAAGCTTCCAAACGTTCAGAGAGGTCCCTCTCACTTATAGTCTCCCTTGTCTTCTCTTTAAACATTTCTATGTCTTTATCTGTGCCACTTCCATCTCTGCTGTCTTTGTAAGTAGAATCATCAGATCCATAGAATATCAGACCTTACCCTCACCCTAGCCCTTACCCTAGCTAGACCTTACCCTCACCCTAGCTAGAACTATCAATATTAAGTAAAGGCCTGTCCTTTATTCCTACACCTCCACGTAATACATTTCAACTCATGGTGGAAATACAGAGTATGTTCAGAAAGATTAGACTAGCTGATCGTACTGAAAACAGGGTTCCAGAGTCCAGCATTTATAGTTTAAAACCCAAGTCTACCTTCAATCCAGCTACTAAAAATACTAGACTTGTAGCTTTTCAGGAATTGGTGTTAGAGGAAATACAGAATTTGGAACAGAATACTCCACCAGTTTGGCATAATTTGAGTAGGATGGAACATCAAGCCTTAAAACAGTTAGAGCACAGAAAAGACATTATCATCAAACCAGCTGATAAGGGAGGGGCAGTGATTGATTGTCTGGGGCAGAGGGGACTCTACTACTGAAGTCTATAAACTGAATAATACAGCTCATTACCAAAAGACCAAAGAAAACCCATCAAAGATCATTAAGAAAGATATACAGGACATGTTAGAGGAAGGTCTAGCAGAAGGTTACATTGATAAAACTAGACGTGACTACCTGCAAAATTCAGTAGAAAGGGTGCGACAATTTTACCTTTTACCAAACATTCAGAAAGGCACCAGTCCTGTCCCTGGTAGACCTATAGTTTCAGGATGAGTGTTCATTTTAGAACCCTTGGCCCAATATTTGGACCTCATCGTTAATCCGTTTGTACATACCACACACTCCTATCTAAGAGACACCATGGATTTCCTTACCCACTTAAATGAGTTGCAATCACAGACAGAGGAAGTTATTTTTGCCACTCAAGATGTAGTTTCATTCTACAGTAACGTCCCCCAGGATGAGGCTTTAGAAGTTTTATGGGACCGTAGGAGAGGGCAGCCCATCCCCCCTACATCATTTTTCTGCCACATTGCTGAACTATGCCTAAATCGTTTAATTTCCTTACTTGCCCCTCCATGACCTGGAGAAGAATCAACTTCACTTATAGCAGCTTGCTAGGCAGAAGGAAATAAAACTCCACCACTGTAGTTACTGCACACAGGTACAGATCCTGGGGATCTACGAAAGCAATGGTATCACCAGCCAAGTTTGGAGTCAGGCTGAATTTGCCCACAATACTGGTAGCTTGAGAAGACTTGAGAAGTCACTGGAAAAGACAATAATGCTAAGAAAAGAGGAAGGCAGCAGGAAAAGAGGAAAACCCAGCAAGGCTCTCCTAAAGGAGAACAAATCTGAGGCAGATTTCTAGAGGAGAACAAATCTGAATAAACATGTCAGTTTATTCCAGTGGAATCACCACTGATAAAGCCCTAATGTGGGATATGGCTGATCTAATCTCCATTCTAACAATGGCCAGTAAAAAAAAAACCACCCATTACTCGTATTCCCAATTACTACATATGGGTGTGAAAGTTGGACAATGAAGGTTACAGTAGCATGGCTCAACATGGCTAGATGGGCTGAATCCAAGAGTGGGCACAATTTGTGAGCTGGATGTAATTGGGAGGAAAGTATAGCTAGCAACAACAACTTGTTTTCCTAAAAGCAACTCCAGATCTCACAGTGCCGCCCTAAGCAGAGAAAGTTAATTGTAACTCAATGGGATTAAAAAGGGTGCAGCTTTCTTTAGGGAGGCACTGTAACTCACAGGATCTTTCTTACTGACATCTTCCAACAACAAAAGTGCTCAATCTAAAAATGGCAGTACAACGCCCTCCAAACTATCAATCTATTGTGGAACTGGTGTATCGTCTCTAGTCTCAGTGAATGCCCATGAAGTTGAAGGCCTTGTGCAGTGCATGGTCTGACTTTTCATAGTTTTTTTGTATACTGCAGCTCTTAAAGCCTGTTAAGGTACATGTTCTTTTGTATGATAAGAGTTTTTTCTGCTTTATCTAAAAAGAACTACCACTGCCTGGCTTACTGGTGGAAGACAGGCAAGTCACTGAGTAAATGAATCCTGCATAACACTTTGAACCGCAAACAATTTATTATTGTAGTTCTGTTCAGACAACATGATGTGTACTGAAATCAATACATGTATGTGCATATGCTCCATCACCATAATTGGAGGAAGCATTTGAAAAAGCAGTGTTCATGTCTATGTGCATACACTACATACAGGCATAGATGCCATGCTTATAAGATGGCCAACATACTCATGTGTGTTCCCCTCTGGGTGCGTTCCCCTCTAGGACATAGTTTTTTCATCTTTCAACCTGCCTCTCTCTCTAGGCAATAGGGATCTACAGAATTGTTGATTCTGGCGAGCCAGGAGCCAGAACCTAAATGTAAGATATTGTGCTAAACCAGAGGTGGCCAAACGGTAGTTCGGGAGCCGCATGTAGCTCTTTCACACAATCTAATTTAAGACATGTGTGTAATATTTGTTCCTCTCTTGCAGCTCTCAAAATCTGATGTTTATTCTGTGTGGCCACTCCGGAGTGAAACAGTAGGCCCACCCACTTCCCATGAAGTTGTAGGGCTTGTTATCTCCATTGTCCTGGCTTCTGTCCTGAGTGCCAATTCTGATGGGACAGCACCCATTTGCTTCTTCTTGCTGAGGCATCAGTGTCACACAACTGTTTCTCCCCACTTCAGTGGGATGTGGCACCTGGAGATGACATCATGGTGGTGTTCCAGCCAGTTATCAGCTTGTAAGTTTTTAAGATGCTCATTTTGGGGGATGATTTCACCTTCTGCATGGTATTGAACCATCCAAACGGCTTGAAAGACTTTTGCATTCTCTTGTGTTTGTTGATAAGTCATTTTCCCATATATAAAATGTTCCCATAATTTGTTTTGCCTGTCAGATATGCTTGGGATGGTTTTTCCTTTCCACTTCTGTCTTTGGCTGATGTCATATGGTAGATATGACATCAGCCCCACCAGTTTCCACCATGATGACTACTGCAATTTATTTATTTTTTTAATTCAATTTTTAAGTTATTTTTTCATTCAAAATAATAACAATTTGACTAATATCAAAAAATATACTGCAATGACGATTTACACAACAACTGTGGAATTAACATATTACATAACAGAATTATACATTTTATCAATTTCTACATCACTGGTGTGTCATCTGTTTCAAAAATGCAGTAAGTTTTTAAGATGCTCATTTTGGGGGATGATTTCACCTTCTGCAAGGTATTGACCCACCGGGAACCAAACGCCTTGAAAGATAAAACACCTAGATTCAGTTTCAAAACATTGAAACGCTCAATAAAAAATGGGTATGGATTTTCCGGACCTAGTCTTATATTATGAAGCCATACAATTATCATCTCCAGTACGGATTCTAACAACAGACAATCCACCACGATGGCAACATATTGAAGAGAACATCTGGCTGATGTCATATGGTAGAAACCCAAAGACAGAAGTGGAAAGGAAAAACCATCCCAAGCATATCTGACTGGCACAAAGGCACCAGTCCTGTCCTTGGTAGACCTATAGTTTCAGGATGTGGGTCCATTTTAGAACACTTGGCCTAATATTTGGACCTCTTTGTAAAGCCCTCTGTACATACCACACACTCCTATCTAAGAGACACCATAGATTTCCTTAACTACATTAATGATTTGCAATTACAGAGGATTTTTGCCACTCTAGATGTAGTTTCATTATACACTAACATTCCCCAGGATGAGGCTTTAGAGGTTTTATGGGACCGAAGGACAGGGTAGCCCATCCCCCCTACATCATTCCTCTGCCACAATTCCAGGGAGAGTATTTCTGGCAGGTTTCAGGCACAGCAATGGGATGCAAATTTGCACCTGAATTGGCTAATCTATCGATTTTTAAAAAAATTTCAGGATAAAATGTCTGGTCTTTAAATAAGTGTACTAAAGATCTTGTATACATATGTTTGAATGTTGTATAGTGACCACTGAGGAAGGCTACCTTAGCTGAGCCATATCATCTTCATTTTGGACTGCCATGGGAGAAGGGAGGTACATAAACTGTGCTGTGAGGAAGATATCCTTCTGCACCTTGAAACATGAGTTCTGATCCAAGCCAACTGCTCACCAAACTATGAACCTGAGTATAGCAGCTAGAATGTGCATGTTCTCTGGATTCCTCTAGGCTTCTCTATGAATGTTCAAAAATACTGAGTCATTTTTCTTGCATGTGCACTTATTTCATGCATGCATATTCTCACATAGCATTATGGGAGTCCTAAGAAGTGAGCAGTGACTCACAAAAGCTCATACTCTGCCACATTTTTTTTTAG
Organism: Gekko japonicus; assembly: GCF_001447785.1. Lineage (NCBI taxonomy): Eukaryota > Metazoa > Chordata > Lepidosauria > Squamata > Gekkonidae > Gekko > Gekko japonicus. The sequence continues at coordinate 11,438 of NW_015165919.1, forward strand.
TCTTTAAGATGCTACTGGACTTTTGCTCTTTTCTACTAGTTTCCCTTCTCATCTACAGACCTGCATGTCAATCAGTAGTCAATTGTATAAATAAACAGTGAGCAAATCAGTGATTCTTAATCAATGGTTTAATTAATAATATATATTATAAATAACCAAATCAAAATTAATTAAAATAAATATTAGTAATGCATACTTTAAAAGAACATGTCTCATAGAAGATTGGATTTATACCCCACCTTTCACTTGGTGACTCAGAGTGGTTTACAATCTCCTTCCCTTCCCCTCCCCACGGTAGACACTCTGTGAGGTAGGTGGGGCTGAGAGCTCTGAGAGAACTGTGACTGACCCAAGGTCACTCCAGCAGCGGCATGTAGAGGAGTGGGGAATCAAATCCATTTCTCCCAGATTAGAGTCCATTCTCTTGACCACTACGCCAAACTGGCTCTTAATATTTGTTATTTGATTCCATGTTATTGCCAAGGTTATTTCAGATGTACTCATTTTCACATAGCCTTATGGGAGACATAGTACCCTCCTTAATCATTTAATTTCCTCACTTGCCCCTCCATGACCTGGAGAAGAATCAACTTCACTTATAGCAGCTTGCTAGGCAGAAGGAAATAAAACTCCACCACCGTAGTTATTGCACACAGGTATAGACCCTGGGGATCTACAAAAGCCATGGTATCACCAGCCAAGTTTGGAGTCACGCTGAATTTTCCCACAATACTGGTAGCTTGAGAAGACAAGAGTCACTGGAAAAGACAATAATGCTAAGAAAAGAGGAAGGCAGCAGGAAAAGAGGACAACCCAACAAGACATGGGCTCAAAATAAAGGAAGCCACAGCCCTCAGTTTGCAAGTCCTGAGCGAGGCTGATAATGATAGAATGTCTTTGAGGACATTGATTCATATGGTTGCCATGAATTGCCAGTGACTTGATGGCACGTAACACACACACATATACACACAGGTACCTGGTAGAGGTGGCCTGTTACCAATGCACTGAAAAGTAAGGATGATTGAAGAATGTAGATCATAAACACACCTGTGTTATTTTCCTAGTACCATTGTTTCTACCAGTGAATCTTGTCATACCGTAATGGAGATAGATAGACATGAGATAGATAGATAGATAGATACATACATACATACATACATAGATGATAGATGGATAGATAGATAATAGATAGCTAGATGATAGATAGAAAGATAGATAGATGATAGATGATAGATGGGCAGACAGACAGACAGAAATGCCTGAGGCAACTCACTAAATAAAACACGATAAAACCATTAAACAAAAACAACGTTAACCGACCAGTAAAAAAACAGCCATAAAAACAATATTGATATCCTAACTTTCACTTGTGCCTTGAGGTGGCTCCATATGTATGTATGTTAAGAGCCATTAAGTTGCACTTAAGTTGCACTTAAGTTGCCATTAATTTTCCCACAATACTGGTAGCTTGAGAAGACAAGAGTCACTGGAAAAGACAATAATGCTAAGAAAAGAGGAAGGCAGCAGGAAAAGAGGACAACCCAACAAGACATGGGCTCAAAATAAAGGAAGCCACAGCCCTCAGTTTGCAAGACCTGAGCGAGGCTGATAATGATAGGATAGGAGGACAATGATTCATATGGTTGCCATGAGTTGCCAGTGACATACACACACAGGTCTGGTAGAGGTGGCCTTTTACCAATGCACAGAAAAGTAAGGATGATTGAAGAATGTAGATTATCAACACACCTGTGTCTGTTATATGCCACCAAGTCACTTTCAATTTATGGCAATCCTATGAATTAACAACCTCTAAGGGAGTCTATCATTAAGAGGTCTTGCAAACTGAAGGCAACGGCTTTCTTTATTGAGTCAATCCATCACACGCTGGGTATTCCTTTCCTACTGTCTTCAACTTTTCCTAATACTATTGTCTCTTCCAGTGAATCTTGTCATACTGTAATGGAAATAGATATAGATAGATAGATAGATGATAGAAAGGCAGACAGACAGACATGCCTGAGGCAACTCACTAAATATAACACGATAAAACCATTAAACAAACAGCACAAAAACAATGTTAACAGGCCAGAAAAAAAATACCCATAAAACAATATTGATATACTAACTTTCACTTGTGCCTTGAGGTGGCTCCATATGTATGTACGTTAAGTGCCATTAAGTTGCTAACAATTTACAGTGACCACAGCAAAGGTGTGACCACATCCAAATACCAGCCCGGCTTAGCTTCTGAGATCAGATGAGATCGGGCTGTACCATGCGACCTACCCTCCCAAGGTGACTCCTTACCATAAGCATAATATGTCAACCAGATTAAAACCAATTTAAAATTGAAATATATTTCTTAAATAAACCAATCTTAATACAGGCGCTAAATTGAACGTTCCACAGATGGTCCCTTGAAACAGCAGTGCCACGTAGGCTCTCCTAAAGGAGAAGAAATCTGAGGCAGATTTCTAAAGGAGAACAAATCTGAATAAACTTGTCAGTTTATTCCAGTGGAGTCACCACTGATAAAGCCCGCAAGTGGGATATGGCTGACCTAATCTCCATTATAACAATGGCCAGTAAAATAAATTCCCCATTACTCCTATTCCCAATTACTACATATGGGTGTGAAAGTTGGACAATGAAGGTTACAGTAGCATGGCTCAACGTGGCTAGATCTGCTGAATCCAAGAGTGGGCACAATTTGTGAGCTGGATGTGATTGGGAGGAAAGTATAGCTAGCAACAACATCAACTTACTTTTCTAAAAGCTACTCCAGATCTCACAGAGCCACCCTAAGCAGAGAAAGTCAAATGTAAATCAATGGGATTAACAGCTCTCTTTAGGGTGGCACTGTGAGAGTACTCACAGGCTCTTAGTGACATCTTCCAGCAACAAAAGTGCTCCATCTAAAAATGGCAGTACAACGCCCTCCAAACTATCAATCGATTGCGAAACTGGTGTATTGTCTCTAGTCTCAGTGAATGCCCTTGTGCAGTGCATGGTCTGACTTTTCATAGATTTTTTTCATATACTGCAGCTCTTAAAGCCTTGTTAAGGTACATATTCTTTTGTACGATAAGAGTTTTTTTCTCCTTTATCTAAAAAGAACTACCACTGTTTAGCTTACTGGTAAAAGAAAGGCAGTCACTGAGTAAATGAATCCTGCATAACACTTTGAACCTCAAACAATCTATTATTGTAGTTCTGTTCAGAGAACATGATGTGTTCAGACAACATGATGTGAACTACATGTTATAACACATGTAGGATCAGTTGTACTGTTTTCCACCCACCAAAGATAACACATATGCTCCATCACCATAATTGGAGGAAACATTTGAAAAAGCAGTTTTCATGTCTATGTGCATATACTACGTACAGGCATAATTGCCATGCTTATAAGATGGCCAACATACTAATGTGTGTTCCCTTCTAGGTGTGTTCCCCTCTAGGTGATTTCAACATGCCCTGTGTCTGAATAGTTTCTTCATCTTTCTCTCAACCTGCCTCTCTCTCTAGCCAATAGGGATCTTGGTTCTGGCCAGCCAGGAGCCAGAACTTAAATGTCAGATAATGGGCTAAACCAGAGGTGGCCAAACTGTATTTCCGGGGCCGCATGTGGCTCGCACAGTCTAATTTAATGTTAATAAAAAGCAAATTTGCATGTTTTTCCATTAAGACATATGTGTAATATTTGTTCATGTCTTCCAGCCTTCAAAATCTGATGTTTATTCTGTGTGGCTGCTATATTAAGCAGGTTTGGCCACTCCTGAGCTAAACAGTAGGCCCACCCACTTCCCATGAAATTGTAGGGCTTGTTATCTCCATTGTCCTGGCATCTGTCCTGAAGTGCCAATTCTGAAGGGACAGCACCCATTTGCTTCTTCTTGCTGAGGCAACAGTGTCACACAACTGTTTCTCCCCACTTCAGTGGGATGTGGCACCTGGAGATGACATCATGGTGGTGTTCCAGCCATTTCTCAGCTTGTTGGACCAATTCTCTTCTGAATGGCAGTAGGATGCATTGGGGAGTAATGGCATAACAATAGAACAGTATAGGGAAATAAGGAAATGCACAAAGAAGTAGCACAACTAGAACAGAAACTTTAGCTGAAAAACGCAGGAATGAAAAATTGAAATCCTCCTTAGTGGATACTCTCTGAATTTGAAAAGTTGTACTGTTTTCCACCCACCAAAGATTCTTGTTGATTTTCTCAGTGTAATCTTCCCCCACCATGATGACTACTGCAATTTATTTATTTTTTCAATTCAATTTTTTAAAGTTACTTTTTCATACAAAATAATAGCAGTTTGACTATTTATAGAAATGACGATTTACGTAACAACTATGGAATTAACTAATTACATAACAGAATTATAAATTTTATCAATTTCTACATCACTGGTGTGTCATCTGTTTCAAAAATGCAGTAAGTTTTTAAGATGCTCATTTTTGGGGATGATTTCACCTTCTGCAAGGTATTGAACCACCGGGAACCAAACGGCTTGAAAGATTTTTGCATTCTCTTGTGTTTGTTGATAAGTCATTTTCCCATATATGAAATGTTCCAATAATTTCAGTACTTCTCTGTTGGTAAAAGGAGGTCCAAGCTTCTGCGATGTTCTGGTTGTAATTTGTTTACCAAATCATTTTTTCTGTAGAAATTCTTGAATGTTATCTACGTTTGGATTAGTAGTGCTATACAGTTTCTCATAAAACTGAGTAAAGCAATCACTAATTTCTTCAGGGTTTGTAGTTGTGAAATTATTTGGGGGTTTTATGGCAAAGATCATTCTCTGTATTTGTTCAATCTAAACACGCCAAGCCAGTAATTTGCCAGTAATTTGCCACTCTTAGCGTTGTTTTGCCTAAAGATCTTTATAGATTTTTTTGCTTCCTGTGGTTTTGTGTATAGACTCCAACTTTGGAATTTTTTCCAGTGTAACTATGATTTCATGTTCTCTTTCTTTTTTCCACTTAGAGGCTATCGTGATCAGCTTTACTCTGATTACCGCTGGATCTTCTACTTTCGTTTCTAAAGTAAAATGCACAGATTTGGCCAATTATATTGAAACCCCTCTTGATTTTTATGAGCTTCCAGTTTGGTATTGTTGGTCATACCAACTAGTATTCACCAGTTTGTTTTTGAGGTTTGAAGTGTGTTTCTTGCATGAACACCACATCAGGTTTTGATTTTAAGATAAATGAGGTCATCTTCCTACGCTTAGTAGAATTATTCAGACCTTGTACAATAATAGATCTAAAAACATATGAGTCAGACTTATTAACAGAATTTAGCATGTCTTCAGATATAGATATATGAATACAAATAGTAGCAGATATTACAATCAGTTAGTGTTGCACAATGCTAACATCTAACAAGTTGTTATATAAAATTGATCACAATAGAATTAATAGATTAAATTGTATATTTCAGCTGTTTAAAAATGTTACATTAAACCACAAAGACAACCAGTGAGAAACAAATAAATTTTCCGTTCTTCCACCTTAGAAATCTTGACCCAAGTTAATAACCCACAAACTTTGTGACTCTAAATTGTCACGTAGAAAAACAAAACCAAGTGAACCCAGAGCCCCCGTGAATGTTCTGGGAGATAGTTCAAATACAGTCGTCTGGGCACACAACCAGGGAGCGAACTAAACTCAAGAGGTTTCCCCCCCTTAACCACTCCCTCCCATGTTGCATTTATAATTTTACATAAGAAATCATGTATAGTTATCATCTTTATACAGATCCATGGAGTAAGATATACATCTGTTTCAGTAATGATGTCCTAGCCCTAACCCTAACCATATCATAAACCCAACCCTAGCCATAGCCCAAAGCCTAAACACAGCCCTAGCCCCAACCATAATCCTAACCCTAGCCCTAGCTTTAGCCCAAGTCCTAACACTAACCCTAACCCTAATCCTATTGTAACCATAACCCTAACCCTAGAGCATGACGTAACACTAACCCCAACCCTAGCCCTAGCCCTAACCCTAACCGTAGACCTAGCCCTAACTCTAACGCTAACCCTAGCCCTAACCCTAGCCCTATCCCTAGCCCTAACCCTAACCCTAATCCTAACCCTAACCCTAACCCTAATCCTAACCCTAACCCTAACCCTAATCCTAACCCTAACCCTAACCCTAATCCTAACCCTAACCCTAACCCTAATCCTAACCCTAACCCTAACCCTAATCCTAACCCTAACCCTAACCCTAATCCTAACCCTAACCCTAACCCTAATCCTAACCCTAACCCTAACCCTAATCCTAACCCTAACCCTAACCCTAATCCTAACCCTAACCCTAACCCTAATCCTAACCCTAACCCTAACCCTAATCCTAACCCTAACCCTAACCCTAATCCTAACCCTAACCCTAACCCTAATCCTAACCCTAACCCTAACCCTAATCCTAACCCTAACCCTAACCCTAATCCTAACCCTAACCCTAACCCTAATCCTAACCCTAACCCTAACCCTAATCCTAACCCTAACCCTAACCCTAATCCTAACCCTAACCCTAACCCTAATCCTAACCCTAACCCTAACCCTAATCCTAACCCTAACCCTAACCCTAATCCTAACCCTAACCCTAACCCTAATCCTAACCCTAACCCTAACCCTAATCCTAACCCTAACCCTAACCCTAATCCTAACACTAACCCTAGCCCTTGCCCTAACCCTAACCCAAACCCTAATGCTAGCCTTAGCCTTAACCCTAACCCTAACTCTAACCCTAGGCCAAACCCAAACCCAAATCGTAGCTCCACCCTAATCCTAGCCTAAACCCTAACCCTATTCCTAGCCCTAGCCCTAACCCTCACCGTAACCCAAACCCTAACACTAGCGATAGCGCTAACCCAAACCCTAAACCTAACGCTTGCCTTAGCCCTAGCCCTAACCCTAACTCTAACCCTAGCCCTAACCCTAACCCAAACCCTAGCACCATCCTAACGCTAGCCGTAACCCTAACCGTAACCCTAGCCCTAGCCCTAAGCCTAACCACAGACCTAGCCCTAAACCTAACCCTAAACCTAACCCTAACCCTAACCCTAACCCTAGACCTAGCCCCAGCCCTAACCATAACCATAACACTAGACCTAGCCCTAACCCTAACCCTAACCCTAACCCTAGCCCTTGCCCTAACGCTAACCGTAGCACTTGCCCTAACCCTAACCCTAGCCCAAACCCTAATGCTAGCCTTAGCCCTAACCCTAACTCTAACCCTAGGCCGAACCCTAACCCAAACCCCAGCCCCACCATAACCCTTGCCCTAACCCTAATCCTAGCCCTAGCCCTAACCCTAAACCTACACCTAGCCCTAACCCTCACCGTAATCCTAAACCTAACACTAGTGATAGCCCTAACCATAACCCAAAACCTAACGCTAGCCTTAGCCCTAGCCCTAGCCCTAACCCTAAATCTAACCCTGACCCAAACCCTAGCGCCATCCTAATGCTAGCCGTAAACATAACCCTAACCCTAGCCCTAACCCTAATCGTAGACCTAGCCCTTACTTTACCCTAACCCTAGCCCTAGCCATAGCCCTAGCCCTAGCACTAACCCTAACACTAATACTAGCCTTAGCCCTAACCCTAACTCTAACCATAGGCCAAACCCTAACCCAAACCGTAGCCCCACCCTAACCCTAGCCTAAACCCTAACCCTATTCCTATCCCTAGCCCAAACCCTAACCCTAAACCGAGCCCTAACCCTCACCATAACCCTAACCCTAAAACTAGCGATAGCCCTAACCCAAACCCTAAACCTAACGCTTGCCTTAGCCCTAACCCTAACCCTAACCCTAGCCCTAACCCTAACCCAAACACTAGCGCCATCCTAACGCTAGCCGTAACCCTAGCCCTAGCCCTAACCCTAACCGTAGACCTAGCCCTAAACCTCACCCTAACCCTAACCCTAACCCTAGCTCCAGCCCCAGCCCTAACCATAACCATAACACTAGCCCTAGCCCCAACCCTAACCCTAACCCTAGCCCTTACCCTAACCCTAGCCCTAGCCCTAACTCTAACCCAAAACCTAGCCCCACATTAACCCTAACCCTAACCCTAGCCCTTGCCCTAACGCTAACCGTAGCACTTGCCCTAACCCTAACCCTAGCCCAAACCCTAATGCTAGCCTTAGCCCTAACCCTAACTCTAACCCTAGGCCGAACCCTAACCCAAACCCCAGCCCCACCATAACCCTTGCCCTAACCCTAATCCTAGCCCTAGCCCTAACCCTAAACCTACACCTAGCCCTAACCCTCACCGTAATCCTAAACCTAACACTAGTGATAGCCCTAACCATAACCCAAAACCTAACGCTAGCCTTAGCCCTAGCCCTAGCCCTAACCCTAACTCTCGCCCTAGCCCTAACCCTAACTCTCACCCTAGCCCTAACCCTAACCCAAACCCTAGCACCATCCTAACGCTAGCCGTAACCCTAACAATAACACTAGCCCTAGCCCTAACCCTAACCGTAGACCTAGCCCTAAACATCAACCTAACCCTAACCCTAACATTAGCCCTAGCCCTATCCCTAGCCCCAGCCCTAACCATAACCATAACACTAGCCCTAGCCGTAACCCTAACCCTAACACTAACCCTAGCCCTTGCCCTAACCCTATTCCTAACCCTAATGCTAGCCTTAGCCATAACCCTAACTCTAACCCTAGGCCGAACCCTAACCCAAACCCTAGCCCCACCCTAACCCTAGCCCTAACCCTAACCCTAACCCTAACCGTAGCCCTTGCCCTAACCCTAACCCTAACCCTAACGCTAGCCTTGGCCCTAACCCTAAGTCTAACCCTAGCTCTAACCCTAACCCAAAATCTAGACCCACCATAACCCTATCCCTATCCCTAACCCTAACCCTAGCCCTAACCCTCAACCTCATCCTAACCCTAACCCTAACCATAGCCCTAGCCCCAACCCCAAACCTAACCCTAACGCTAACCCTATCCCTAACCCTATCCCTATCCCTAACCCTCACCCTCACCCCAACCCTAACCATAGCCCTAGCCCCAACCCTAACCCTAACCCTAACCGTAGCCCTAGCCCTTACCCTAATCCTATCATAACCATAACCCAAACCCTACAGCTAGCTGTAACCCTAACCCTATCCCTAGCCCTAACCCTGCCTTAGCCCTAACCCAAACCCTAACCCTAACCCTAGCCCTAGCGATAGCCCTAACCTGAGCCCTAGCCTTTCTAACGCTAACCCTAACCCCAACCTTAACTGTATCCAAACCCTAACCCAAGCCCTAGCCCTAACCCTAACACTTACCCTAACCCTAGCCCTTGCCTTGACCCTAAAGCTAACCTTAACCCTAACCCTATTCCTATCCCTAGCCCAAACCCTAACCCGTAGTAGGGAATAGTAGGAAATTGGCTATTGGCTGCGAGGCGTTTGCGAGGTATTTTGCGGACAAAGTCTCGGTGCTCCGCCGCGACCTCCCCGCCACAGTTGAAACAGTGAGCGAACTTGAGGCCCCTTGCACGTCTCCGCTGGGTTTAGAATGTTTTGACCCGCTCAGCCTGGAAGAAGTTGACAGGTTGCTCGTGACTGTGCGCCCAACCACGTGCTCCTTGGATCCGTGCCCTTCCTGGCTCATTAAGGCGGGCCACGAGGGGTTTCGAGGTGCTGCACGGGAGATTATCAACAAGTCCCTTGAGGAGGGACGGTTCCCTGTAGCACTCAAGGAAGCGATGGTCCGCCCTCTCCTGAAAAAACCAACCTTAGACCCGACCGAATTGGTCAACTATCGGCCGGTGTCCAATTTGCCCTATTTGGGCAAATTGATTGAGAGGGCGGTGGCGACACAGCTACAGGGCTTCCTGGATGACGCTTCTGTCCTGGATCCATTTCAGTCCGGCTTTCGCCCTGGTTATGGGACGGAGACGGTGCTGGTTGCCCTTACTGACGACCTCCGGAGGCATCTGGATCGAGGTGGTGTGGCGGCACTGGTGTTGTTAGATCTGTCGGCAGCGTTCGATATGGTCGACCACCAGTTGCTGACCCACCGCCTCGCTGACGTGGGGATTCAGGGGCTCGCCCTTCAATGGCTTGCCTCTTTTCTCCAAGGTCGGGGACAGAGAGTGGTAATCGGGGAACAACGGTCCCAGAGGCACCCACTTGAATGTGGAGTCCCTCAGGGGGCAGTACTTTCCCCGATGCTTTTTAACATCTATATGCGCCCTCTTGCCCAGATTGCCAGGAGGTATGGGCTGGGTTGTCATCAGTATGCAGATGACACCCAGCTCTATCTGATGTTGGGCGGCCAGTCAGGCTCCGACCCTGAAGATCTGTACCAGGGATTACAGGCTGTGGCTGAGTGGCTCAGGCTGAGCCGGTTGAAACTAAACCCAGCGAAGACGGAGGTCCTGGGCCTGAGTCGGAACGGTTTGGGGTTGGGGCTCCCTCTCCCGACCTTCGATGGGGTGCCTCTGGTGCCTGTGTCGGAGGTTAGGAGTTTGGGAGTGCTCCTGGACTCCTCCTTAACAATGGAGGCCCAGGTAGCAGCCACTGCCAGGTCTGCTTTTTACCATCTGAGACGGGCACGGCAGTTGGCTCCCTTCCTCACCCGTGAAGACCTGGCTACAGTGATCCATGCGATGGTCACCTCAAGGCTAGACTACTGTAATGCTCTCTACATGGGGCTGCCTTTGTCGCTGATCCGGAGGCTGCAGCTGGTGCAGAATGCGGCGGCTAGGCTGCTGATGGGCCTCCCCAGGTGGGAGCACATCAAGCCTGGGTTGAGGACTCTGCACTGGCTGCCAATAGCATACCGAGTCCGCTTCAAAGTGCTGGTACTCACCTTTAAAGCCCTATATGGCCTGGGTCCGACCTACCTGAGGGACCGCCTTTCCCCGTATATACCCCCAAGAGCACTTCGGTCAGGGACCCAGAACCGTTTGGTGGTTCCGGGCCCCAGGGAAGTACATTATGCTGCAACAAGGACCAGATCCTTTTCGGTGGCGGCCCCTATCTGGTGGAATGAGCTCCCGGAGGAGATCAGGGCCCTGCGGGATCTTATGCAGTTCCGCAGGGCCTGCAAGACGGAGCTCTTCCACCAGGCGTTTATGTAGGGGCCGCCGCCTTACCACCACCACCAACGGTGGAAGACCATCAAGATTGGGAGTGTCCTTGATACCATGGCGACAGGATGACATATGCGGCAGCAAGATTAGCTGACTGATTTGGATGATCTTAAGGATGAACAACTTTGACCATCTTGGAAGAAAAAGCACTTTATTGTTAAAGCACCTTGTTGTTATTAGTATGTATTGGTTTTAATTTTATGATTTTATAGGATTGTATTGGTTTTATGTATGGGCTCATGCCCCTGTAAGCCGCCCTGAGCCCGCTTGCGGGGAGGGCGGGGTAAAAATGTTTAAATAAATAAATAAATAAATAAACCCTAATGCTAAACTTAGCCCTAATCCTAACCCTAACCCTAACAATATCCCTAACTGTAACCCTAACTATACCCCTAGCCCTAACCGTAAACCTAGCCCTAACCCTAACCCTAGCCCTAGCCCTAGCCGCACCTTAACCCTAGCTCTAGCCATAGCCCTAATGCTAACCCTATCGTAACCATAACACTAACCCTAGAGCTAGCCCTAACCCTAACCTTAAGCCTAGCCCTAGCCCTAACACTAACCCTAGCCCATACTCTTACCCTAACCCTAGCGATAGCTCTCACCCTAGCCCAAGCCTTAACGCTAACCGTAACCCCAACCCTAACTGTATCCTAACCCTCACCCTAACCCTAGCCCTAACCCTAACCATAACCATAACCCTAGCCCTATCCCTAGCCCTAACCATAGCCCAGCCCTAGCCCTAACCCTAGCCCTAACCCTAACCCTAGCCCTTCCCTAACCCTAACCATAACCCTAACCCTAACGCAAGCCTTAGCCCTAACCTTAACCCTAACCCTAACTCTAACCCTAGCCCTAACACTAACCCAAACCCTATCCCACTGTAACCCTAACACTAACCCTAGCCATTGCCCTAACCGTAACCTAACCCTAACGCTAGCCCTAACCTTAACCCTAACTCTAACCCTAGCCCTAATGCTAACCCAAACCCTAGCCCCCCGGTAAACCTAGCCCTAGCCCTAATACTAACCCTAGCCCTAACACTCACCCTCACCCTAACCCTAACTCTAGCGATAGCCCTAACCATACCCCTAGTCTTAACCCTAACCCCATCCGTAACCATATCCTAACCCTAACCCTAACCCTAACACTAGCCCTATCCGTAACCCTAGACCTAGCCCTAACCCTAACCCTAATCCTAATCCTATCCTAGCCCTAGCTGTAACCCTAACTCTATCCCTAGCTCTAACTGTAAACCTAGCCCTAACCCGAACCATAGCCCTTGCCCTAACCCTAACCCTAGCCCTAGCCCTCAACCTCAACCTCACCCTAACCGTAACCCAAAACCTAGCCCCACCCTAACCCTAGCCCTAGCCCTAGCCCTAACCCTAGCCCAGCCCTAGCACTAACCCTAGCCCTAACCCTAACCCTAACCCTAACCCTAACCCTAACAATAGCCCTAACTGTAACCCTAACTATAGCCCTAGCCCTAACCGTAAACCTAGCCCTAACCCTAACCCTAGCCCTAGCCCTTACAAACCATAACCCAAAACCTAGCCCCACCCTAACCCTGGCCCTAGCCCTAGCCGCACCTTAACCCTAGCTCTAGCCATAGCCCTAATGCTAACCCTATCGTAACCATAACACTAACCCTAGAGCTAGCCCTAACCCTAACCTTAAGCCTAGCCCTAACCCTAACACTAACCCTAGCCCATACTCTAACCCTAACCTTAGCGATAGCTCTAACCCTAGCCCAAGCCTTAACGCTAACCGTAACCCCAAACCTAACTGTATCCTAACCCTAACCCTAACCCTAGCCCTACCCTAACCCTAGCCCTAGCCCTAGCCCTAACCCTAACCCTAACCCTAGCCCTAACCCTAACCCCAGCCCTAGCCCTAACCCTCAACCTCACCCTAACACTAACCATAGCCCTAACCCCAACCCCAAACCTAACCCTAACCCTAGCTCTAGCCCTAGCCCTAATTCTAACCCTATCGTAACCATAACCCTAACCCTAGAGCTAGCCCTAACCCTAACCTTAAGCCTAGCCCTAGCCCTAACACTAACCCTAACCCTAAGCCTTAGTCTTAACTTTAACCCTAACCCTAACCCTAACTCTAACCCTAGCCCCACCCTAACAGTAAACCTTACCCTAACCCAAACCATATCCTAACCCTAACCCTAGCCCTAACCCTAACGGTCGCCTTAGCCCTAGCCGTAACCCTAACCCTAGCCTAACCGTAACCCTAGCCATTGCCCTAGCACTAGCCCTAACCCTAACCCTAACCCTATCCCTAACTCTAATGCTAGCCCTAAATTTAGGCCTAGCCGTAACCCTAACCCTAAATCTTACCCTTACCCTATTCTAACCCTAACCCTAACCCTAGCGATAGCCCTAACCCTAGCCCTAGCCTTAACCCTAACCCCATCTGTAACCGTATGCTAACCCTAGCCCTAGCCCTAACCCTCACCCTCACCCTAACCCTAACTCTAGCGATAGCCCTACCCCTAGCCTTAACCCTAACCCCATCCATAACCGTATCCTAACCCTAACCCTAAGCATAACACTATCCCTATCCCTATCCCTATCCCTAACCCTAGACCTAGCCCTAACCCTAATCCTAATCCTATCCTAGCCCTAGCTGTAACCCTAACTCTATCCCTAGCTCTAACTGTAAACCTAGCCCTAACCCGAACCATAGCCCTTGCCCTAACCCTAACCCTAGCCCTAGCCCTCAACCTCAACCTCACCCTAACCGTAACCCAAAACCTAGCCCCACCCTAACCCTAGCCCTAGCCCTAGCCCTAACCCTAGCCCAGCCCTAGCACTAACCCTAGCCCTAACCCTAACCCTAACCCTAACCCTAACCCTAACCCTAAAACACTAACCCTAACCCTGAGCCTTAGTCTTAACTTTAACCCTAACCCTAACCCTAGCCTCACCCTAACAGTAAACCTAACCCTAACCCAAACCGTATCCTAACCCTAACCCGAGCTCTAACCCTAGCCCTAACCCTAACCCTGCCTTAGTCCTAGCCATAACCCTAACTCTAACCCTATCCTAACCGTAACCCTAGCCATCGCCCTAGCCCTAACCCTAACCCTAACCCTAATGCTAGCCCTAGCCTTAACCCTAACCCCATCTGTAACCGTATTCTAACCCTAGCCCTAGCCCTAGCCCTCACCCTCACCCTAACCCTAACTCTAGCGATAGCCCTACCCCTAGCCTTAACCCTAACCCCATCCATAACCGTATCCTAACCCTAACCCTAAGCATATAGCCCTAGCCCTAGCCCTAACCCATAACACAGGAAGAGGTAATTAAAGCCATAAAACTATTAAAAATAAATAAAGCCCCTTTACAGCCGAATTTTATAAAAAGTTTGCAACTTTAATTTCTTCCCCATTAGAAAATATTTGTAACAATATTCTTACCACGGGTTTAATCCCCCCAACCTGGTCTGAAGCAAAAATTATTGTGCTTCCAAAAAAAGAACGAGATAATTTACTCCCTCAATCAAGGCCCATATCACTTTTAAATTGTGATTATAAAATATTTTCAACTATACTGACTAATAGACTTAATGGTTTTATTGGTGATTATATTCATATCAATCAATCGGGATTTATACCAGCTCAAGATATCACTGATAATATATGAAAAACATTGGGGATTATTCAATATTGTAAAAAATATTCAAATGACATTTGCCTTCTCTCATTAGATATAAAGAAGGCATTTGACAAAGTTGAACCAATTTTTTTAAAATCAGTAATTAGTGAAATGGGTTTTGGACCTAACTTTCAAAGAGTTATTAATTCATTATATGCCTCCCCTACAGCTCAGATTGTACTTAATAATTCAACTTCAAATGATTTTAATCTATCTAGAGGTACATGTCAGGGGTGTCCTTTATCATCCCTGCTTTTTGCTTTAACTATTGAACCATTAGCCAACCATTGAACCATTAGCCAACAGAACAAATTCATGGGATTGTTATCAACCAAAATCAGTTTGTTTGCAGACGATTTTGTACTTTATGTTTCATATCCTCAGATATCACTTGAACAGAGAATTTAAATTAGTGGAATTTTCATTAGTTTCAGGATTATATGTAAATCAATCAAAAATAAATATGACAGAGACATCTAAAAATTTCATTAAAATGAATTATTTGTATAAGTGGGTAACACAATTTTGGCCATATTTAGGTGTTAAATTTACAAAATTTATTTTAAATTAACGATATTGATACAGTGGAAAAGACTAAAATTTTGTTAGAACAATGGCATAAGGAAAATTTATCATGGTTTGAACAAATTTTATCTATAAAATCAACATTTTTTCCTAGATTTTTATGTCTTTTTCGAGCTTTGCCAATATTAATTCAGCCTTCCCAATTTACACTTTGGCAAAATAATTGGAAGAAATTCATATGGAATTATCATAAACCACAAATTTCTTTTGATACTCTTCGGTGACCGACTAAACTTGGTGGTCTTGGTATTCCAGATTTTAAAAAATACTATGAAGCAACAATATGATCTACTATAAAGAATTTTGAAATCTGACCCAAAACCAGAATGGATATTACTGGAAAAACATTTCTTATATCCTAAAAAATATCATATAGCTATTTGGAATGAAGTTTCAGAACGTTCCAAATCAATATCAAACCATATGTTAATGCAAGCTCTGTTTAAGATGTGGAATATTAAAAGAAATCAATTAGCTCCAGATATTTCAATGGCATCTACATATATAGAACAATCTTTGTTCTCCCCAGCGCAGACCCCGGGTACTTACCATTTATGGGAAAAGGCTTGAATAATTACTCTTAATGATTTAGTTCACAAGCAACATCTGAAAGAAAAATTGAAACTAGATACTTTAGCGAGCGTTACACTCCCCTGGTTAGAATATTTTCAATTACAACATCTTTTTAACACATCTAAATTAAAACAAGTGTGCTCTAGACCTTATACAGAATTTGAAAAACTACTATTAGCCTTTTCCGGAAATGGGAAGGGTATGATTTCAAAGGTATATAAAATACTTATCGACCCTTCACCTACTGAATTACCTACATATATACCATCATGGTCACATGATTTAGGTCTTGAATTACCAGAATCTTTTTGGAAAGAGGTTTGGTGTTCATATGCATCAACGTCAAAATCAGTAAATATTCAGCAACAGAACATTAAATTGATTACTAGATGGTATCTTACTCCTTTAAAACTCCATAAAATAAAATAAAAAATTTCGCTGCTATGTTGGCGAGAATGCGGTAATATTGGTTCATATTACCATTGTTGGTGGGAATGCACTAAGACAAAGTTTTTCTGGAAAAAGTTTTTGACTCATATTAAAGAATTAACTGGTTATGAGATACCAGGGAAGCCTGAAATTTTGTTATTAAATTATTGGAAAGATGTTTCTATCCTGCAATATACAAAAGAATTATTTAGTATTCTTTTATTGGCGGTCAAAACAACTATTGCCCAAAGTTGGAAAAATAATAATTTATTAAACATTAAGTCAAAGGTGTGGGAACATATCCTTATGGACAAGATTTCTGACAGACTTACCAATGCTGAAGATCACAGGCTTTCTCTGGTCAATGGTACCCAATATTGGAAAATTTAGAAAATATTGTTGAACAGATTAGTCAGAAATCTCAATATTATTCTTTTATTCAGAAAGAGTGGTCAATGTAAAAAATTGTATTATCATAGATTTACTTTTATAAAGAAATAGACTATATTATAGAAATGCTTGTACAGTATATAACTACAAAACAACAATGTTCATTGTATTATTGTTATTGTTAAAATTGTTTCAGTATGGTTGTTTATATAGTTTGTTGAAAAAATAAAAAAATATTAAAAAAAGAAAAAAAACTTATATAAGAAAAAGACGACAATAGAGTCTCAGGAGACAATCATCTTCCTTTGGAGAAAGAAGGGAAAGGTACTAGAGGGCGAGATTACAATCCAGGAAATAAGAGACGTAATAAAAGAACCTTAAAAAGGTAAATCACCAGGTCTAGATGAATTCACAAGTGAATTCTACAAAGAAATGATAGAGATTATAAGGCCCGAAATGCAGGTAGTATTTAATGAAGTCTTGAAAGGGGAAAAAGGGGGGAAAGCCCCGATGCATGGAAGGAAATCATATTGATATTAAAACCTCAGAAGGCTGCAGAAGAAGTAACCCTAACTGCAACCCTAGAGTCGGATTCGACTGGCTTTCGAGCAAGGGAACCTTTACCTTTACCTTTAGGAAAAATATATAGAAAGATGCTAACAAATAAAAATAAGATAGAATATTTACAAAAGAGATGGAGTCATGAAGGTCAGATAACAGAGAGGACGGTTGATAAAATTATGAAAGGAATTGAAGAGATCAAAGTAACCAAATTTAAAGAACTGGAATACAAATTCCTCACAAAATGCTATAAGACACCAGCACAGCTAGCTAATATGATCCCAGGACTGAGTTCTTCGTGCTGGCATTGTAAACAGTCTAAAGGCTGGTATGCGCACATGTGGTGGGAATGTGCAGAGGTAAAGACCTTTTGAAGGGAAATTACTGAAATCATTAGGAAAGTATGCATTACCTATAGACTTTAACCTAATGCTGTTAAGCACAACAGGAAGCCCGTTATTGGATAAGAAAACTTGAAATCTAGTCAAGGCTATGATACTGGCGGAAAAGGCAGTTATCGCTCTGGGTTGGAAAGACAAAAGTAAATGGACAATAGAAATCTGGCACAACTATTTGTTTGATTTTATACAGTCAGACATTGTGGAATCAATCAACAAGGGAATAACATGGGAAGAAAAATCCACGGAAATCAAGACCAGATGGAAGATCTACTGGATCTACTGGATGCTGAAAGAAAGAAGGAAGGACATTAAGACTCTGTGCCCTTGGCTGGGGGGGAAAAGACTATGAATAAAAGAGAGGGAGGGAAGGAGATAAGAGGAGAAAATGTAAATAACTATAAATATTCAATGTAACAGACTCAATGTTTACTTAATTGTTTACTCAATGTAAACAGACAATAAAAAATTATTGACCATGCCTTAGTTCCCCTCCCCTCTTCCTGCCAGTTAATAGCATGTTTTTGGGAGGTGGGCCAAGACATGTGACCAGCCTGGTACAACCCCCCAAGCCCCCCCTTAAAAGGGAGCCATGTGCTCGCTCTCTTGCTGTTGCTCTTTCTCCCTCCCCCCAACGACCTCTATAATCTCTGCTTCTTGAAACATGTGGCCATCTGGTAAAAAAAAAAAACCTTGCCTCAAGATTTTGGAACTGCAGCCAGAGTCCCACATGCTTTTCTGCTGGTTCAGTCTGCACGCTTCCTTTTCCTAGCATAAATCCCATTTTCTAGAGTTTCCTTATTCTTCCATTTGGAAGACTTCATGTTTTCAGGATCAGGTAAAAGTATTGCCAAACCCACAAAACACCTGCTAAAGTGAATGTGCTATCCCAATCAGAGAGATTGGTTTCTTAGCCCTGTATAATTGTTTGTGTGTTTGTGTAATATAACACAACCCTTGTGTGAGGAAAGTTCATCTTTGCGGGAGGCGTAGGCTGTGAACTCTGGCCCCGCAGCGGCCACTGGCCACCCCCTTCTCACCCAGTCTAGGACGCGGCAGAGGATCGGGTCTCGGGTGGTGCGACGGGCCACCTTTCGCACGTGGACTGGTTGGTCGGGCAGGGTCTCCAGGAGTGCAATCAGGTGGGCCGGAGCCGGGTCTGGATCCGTTTTGGGCAGAGGAAATCAAGGCGTCAGCGTACCCCATCGCTTTCCCGGGACGGTGTAGGAGCGAGTAGTTGTAGCCCGCCAGGAAGACGGACCACCGGATCACTCTTGGCGAGGTCATCTGGGGGGTCTGGCGGTCCGGGGTGAGCAGACCCAGGAGTGGCTTGTGGTCCGTTAAGACTGTGAAGGGCCGGCCGTAGAGGTAGTGGTGAAATTTTTCACCCCGGCCACTATCGCAAGCACCTCCTTATCGATTTGCGCGTAGTTGTGCTTGGCTGCTGACAAGGTTCGGGAGTAGTAGGCCACTGGGACCTCCCGACCGTCAGGCAGCTTGTGCCCCAGGACCGCCCCAACCCCGTACGGAGAGGCGTCGCAGGCCAGTACCACCGGCAGATCTTCATTGAAGTGGGCAAGGACCGAGTTAGAGACAAGGAGTTCCTTGACCGCTTTGAGCGCCGCAGCCTGAGCCGGTCCCCAGACCCATGGTCGAGAAGCCGATGGAGGGGCTATGGCAGCTTTTAAGGGGAGAAAGGAATGGTAGAAGTTTAATAGGCCTAAGAAGGCCTGCAATTCCAGTTTAGACCTGGGAGCCGGGGCATTAGAGATCGCCGCCGTCTTCTCCGCCGTGGGGTGGATTCCCTGGGCGTCCACCGCGAACCCCAGGAACTCCACCTTGGGGACCCTGAGTAGGCATTTTCTTGCTTCACCTGCAGCCCAGCCTGGTCGAAGCGTCGGAGCACGGTCCGGAGGCGGTCAGCGAAGGAGGCGGCGTCGGGGGCGGCGATGAGGACGTCGTCTAAAAACGGCTGCACCCCTGAGATACCTTTGAGAAGAGAGTCCATAAATGATTGGAAAATCCCCGGTGCCACTGAAACCCTGAACTGGAGTCGGTGAACCTTGAAAGCCCCCTTATGTGTGGCAATTGTCTGGGCTTCAGCTGTGGCAGCGTCCACCGGCAACTGCTGGTACGCCTGCGCCAAGTCCAGCTTCCCGAAGATACAGGGCCCTGCTAGCGCTGCCAGCACGTGGCTGACCACCGGTACCGGGTACGCGTGGTCTTGCAGCGCCTTGTTCAGGGTGCACTTATAGTCCGCGCAGATCCTGACATCCCCGTTTGGCTTAACGGGTGTGACGATCAGGGTTTCCCACCGGGCAGACGCCACTGGCTCCAGCACTCCCTGGGCCACCAGCTGGTCCAGTTCCGCTTCGATCTTTGGCCTCATCATGATGGGTGGATGCCAGGCCTTTATCTGGATGGGGTGGACCGCTGGATCCAGGTCGAGGGAGATGGGCGGCCCCGTGAACCTTGCCGAGGGACCCATTGAAAACCTGCGGGAACTCATTGCACGCGTCCATGAAATCAACCCGCTGCAACTGGTGAAGCCCACCGATGGTCAAGCCCAGCGGCTTAAACCATGACATTCCCAGGAGGCTGGAAAGCCAGCCACCCACCACTAGAATGTCCAGATATCCCTTG
This sequence comes from Gekko japonicus, assembly GCF_001447785.1. Lineage (NCBI taxonomy): Eukaryota > Metazoa > Chordata > Lepidosauria > Squamata > Gekkonidae > Gekko > Gekko japonicus. The sequence goes on from NW_015165919.1 coordinate 31,817, forward strand.
AAGTCCTGGAATTCCACCATGAACTTGCCTCAGCCCCGCACAGCCACCGGATTCTTATTAAAATCCTGCAATTTAAAGTGTGGCTTGCGTAGAGGGCCCCCCCCTTGGGACACACTCTCCGCAGTGTCTCCTCCGAGATTATAGTAAACTCGGAGCCGGTATCTAGCTCCATACTACAGGGGGACCCCTCTATACGGACCAAAACGTGGACTTTGTTTCGGCCCCCCTGGAGCACTTCACCTACCTGAGGCTGGGGCTGGTGGGAAACGGTGTGGAGGTCTATGGAGTGGAGGTCCACGGTGTGGATCGGCTCTGCCAGGTGTGTCGACTTCTTGGTTTGCTGTCGACGGCCGCGGCAGACCTTGGCAACGTGGCCCGGCTTGTTGCAGGCCCGGCAGATGGCGTCCCGGAAACGGCAGGTCCGGCGTTCATGCGCCTCTCCGCAGCTGGCACATGGTAGAGCTGGCTCAGACGTCCTCGCTGGCGGCGCTCCCCTTGAGTGATGCGATTTCACGGTTTGGCGGCGTATTTGTAGCACCTTGTCTTCCTCGGAGTCGGCCGACTCCGATGTGGCTTGGGTGCGATGGACCGCGTTTCCGCCGCGGTCTTGTCGGCTGTTCTCGTAGGCTGCAGCGTCCTTCAGGGCCTTGTCCAGGGTCAAGTCGTCCTGCCTGATGAGGCGCCGGTGCAACTTGGACTCTCGGATGCCCATGATGAATTGGCTGAGGAGCGTGTCTTCCAGGCTAGGAAAAACACACCGCGTGGCGGCTCATCGGAGGCCCGCCAGGAACTCAGCGGCTCTCTCCTCTGGGCATTGGACTCTCACGAAGAAGTCCACTCACTCCACGAATTTGGTCGGCTTTGGAGCGAGATGGTTTGTGAGGGTCTTAACGAGCTCTGCGAAACTCTCCTCCTCTACCTTGCGGGGTGCGATCAGATCCTGCAGGAGAAGGAGGGTGTCCATTCCACAGAAACGGATGAGATGGGCCCTCTTCATATCCGGATCGGTCATTTTCAGGCACGTCAGGTAGTTCTCGAGGATCACTACCCACGTTTCCCATTGCTTGTGATGGGAGAGGTCAAAACCAGCGATGCCCTCGGAGGAGGTTGAGGCGGCGGCGGCAGAAGAGGAGGACGAGGTGGAGGCCGGAGAAGACATGTTCGCTAGTTCGCTTGTTCGGTTGGGACGAGATGCGATGTGAAACGGCAAGCGGGGATGCCTTGCGAGGCGGAGCGGAGCGAGGCAAGGCGAGGTGAGCAGAGATTGCTTGCTCGGTCAGACGGAGTGAAGCGCGGTGCGGTGAGCGGTGATTTCTAGACGAGCGGCAGAACGCGGTGGTGGTCTTGATCGGAGCTCGGTGCATGCTTGGTCTCGTCCAGGTCCTGTTCAGGGAAGGTAGAATCCCACCTTCGTCGCCCGTGAAAAGTACTGAGAAACGTTGAGTGATTTCAGCAAAGTACTTTTATTCAGATGGAACAAGAGTATTGTTTTATTCATTTTATTGCACTGTGTGCCCTGAGCCCGCATGCGGGGAGGGCGGGATATAAATAAAATTAAATTAATGAATTAAATAAATAATAAATAAGCCGGCTTGCAGGTCGGTTTATATGCTCTGAAAACCCACCACCAAAATACACCCCCTACTTCCCTATAGGCTATATACAGTAGCCGAGAGTCCCATAGGCTCTCTGCTGCGGACCTGGCCCTCTGATAGGTGCAGGCTAGGATCCGCTTGGCTATTGTTCATGGGGATTGAAGCTTCAGGCTTTTGCATGACCGCATGACCCAACAGTTGCACACGTGGTCATGGCAGAATACATTACATAATCCATGCTCTAATCACTCCCAAAGTGATTATTAATAGCACGGAGGATGCCTCTGGAGGAATATTGCTACATCCTCAAGGTTTCTGCAGGGAGCAAATTTAGTGTTTAGAATATTTCTCATTGCCACTTTCCAGCTCATTCACTTCTTTCTTTAAGACAAAAAAAAAAAAGAATTATTGATATGCAGCCAGAATACGCTTGTGAATCAGTTAATTGGTATCAAGTTTGGGTGGAATGAATATTAAGTAAACAGGCTCTAATATTGATACGAAGAATTTACCCAGCGTCCTTGACTCCGAGGGCCTACAATTATCATTTGCAATTGTATTATTTCCATTTTTACAAAGGAAAGCTAGAACTAGTCGCCTGGCTTCAAAGTGAATCCTCTCCTCAGGCTAGTGCAAGGTATTCTGTCAACCCAAGCTACTGATGCTGTCCAGGCCAACTCCCTGAGCCCAGGAGGGGATGCCAGCAAATTCCCATGCTGCTGACCACTGGGTAGACGGCAAGCTGGGGACAGGGCTGGTAGCTCACACCAGCGTGGGGCTAGAACTGACAGAAAGCCTGTTCAGTTCAGATGTTACCTATTATAACCAGAGAATAAATCCTCTGTGCCACCGTGGCTTCCCGCGGAAAACCTGGAGTTAAAAACTACGTGCTTCGATGTAGTATCTTCCAGTTAATGTGCGGTGCGGGCGGGCATCTGATCGGAGACGCGCTGGTAGCCCGTCGCATCCAGCATGCGCACGACCAAATTCATTCCTGCCGTGTTTCTGCTGTGTTGCCTCGCTGGTCTGATTGGCTGCTGATGGCTGGAGGACAGAGCCGTGGGGGAACATGAGAGTGGGCTATCGTGCCTAATTTTTCTCTGCAACTAAAAGCCTCCATTCCCCTGCGGATTATCCAGCCCGTGTGACTTTATCTAGCTTTCCATATGGTATGTCTTGCATACAGATTGAACAGACAGGGAGATAAAATATATTCTTGTCTGACACCATTGTAAATTGGAAACCATTCCCCCCCCTTATTCTGTCCTAACAGTAGCCTCTTGTCCAGAGTATAGTTTATACGTCAAAATATTCAGATGTTGTGGCACACCATTTCTTTTAAAACAAAATGTAGCTTTTCATGGTCCACACAGTCAAAAGCTTTGCTGTAATCTATGAAACAAAAACTGATTTTCTTCTGAAATTCCCTTGTGTGCTCCAGTAACCAATTCCCGTGTGTGCTCCAGTAACCAACATAAATGTGCAATATGATCTCTAGGGTCTCTTCCTTTTCTGAATCCAGCTCGAACATCTGGCACTTCTCATTCCATATGTGGTAACAGTCTTTGTTGTCAGATTTTGAGCATCATGTGATTTGCATGAGAAATTAATGTGACGGTCTGATAGTTGCCGCAGTCTTTAACATCTCCTTTTTTGGGAATTGGAATGCAGATTGAGCATTCCCAAAATGTGTGCCATTGTTTCATTTTCAATATGGTTGTCATATTCTTGTTAAGATTTAGATGGACTCTATGTCTGTGGCTTGAAATAACTCTGTTGATATCCCATTTGCTTGGAGTGAATACTTCACTTTCTAAAACTGCAGGTTCTTCTTCAGAAGATTCTTCTTTGAAGGAACCTGTCATCCTTTCATCTCTTCAGTATAGTTCTTCAGTGAATTGTTGCCATCTGTGATGGATTGGACAGAAAAGTAGGTTTTGTAAAATGCTACTTGCATTAGAAAGGGAGTTGAAGAATTAATCTTCCCTAGAGAGAGGGATCACTGCCTTGTCGTGGCGAGGGGGCTTGTGTAGTTCAGTGAAGCTGTGGGCTATGCCATGAAGGGCCACCCAAGACGGACAGGCCACAGCAGAGAACTCAGACCAAGTGTGATCCACCTGGAGAAGGTAATGGCAACCCACTCCAGTATGTTTGCCAAGAAAACCCCATGGACAGTATCAAAAGGCTAAAAGATATGACGCCGAAAGATGTTGGAAGGTGTCCAATATGCTACTGAGGAAGAGCAGAGGGCAAGTACAAGTAACCCCAGAAAGAGTGAAGCGGCTGGGCCAAAGCTGAAAGGACGCTCAGTTGTGGATGTGTCTGATGGTGAAAGGAAAGTCCGATGCTGCAAAGAACAATACTGCATAGGAACCTGGAATGTAAGATCTATGAATCAAGGCAAGCTTGACGTGGTCAAAAATGAGATGGCAAGACTGAACATCGATATCTTAGGAATCAGTGAACTAAAGTGGACAGGAATGGGCGAATTTAACTCAGAAGACCATTATATCTACTACTGTGGCCAGGAATCTCATAGAAAAAATGGTGTGGCCTTTATAGTCAACAAGAGAGTACAAAAATCAGTATTGGGATACAATCTCAAAAATGACAGAATGATTTCAGTCCGATTCCAAGGCAAACCATTCAACATCACAGTAATCCAAGTCTATGCCCCAACCACTGATGCAGAAGAGGCTGAAGTGGACCGGTTCTATGAAGACCTACAACACCTCCTAGAACTAACACCAAAAAATGATGTCCTCATCATCATAGGGGACTGGAATGCTAAAGTAGGAAGTCAAAAGGTAACCGGAATAACAGACAAGTTTGGCCTTGGAAAGCAAAATGAAGCAGGGCAAAGGTTAACAGAGTTTTGTCAAGAGAACACACTGGTCATAGCGAACACCCTTTTCCAACAACCTAAGAGGCGACTCTACACATGGACATCACCAGATGGGCAACACCGAAATCAGATTGACTATATAATTTGCAGTCAAAGATGGAGAAGCTCTATCCAGTCAGTAAAAACAAGACCTGGAGCTGACTGTGGTTCAGATCATGAGCTACTCATTGCAAAATTCAGACTTAAACTGAAGAAAATTGGGAAAACCACGAGGCCATTCAGGTTTGACCTAGATCGCATCCCTGATGAATATACAGTAGAGGTGAAGAATAGATTCAAGGGTCTGGATTTGATAGATAGAGTGCCTGAAGAACTATGGACGGAGGTTCGTGACATTGTACAGGAGGCAGCAATCACCACCATCCCAAAGAAAAAGAAATGCAAGAAAGCAAAGTGGCTTTCTGATGAGGCTTTACAAATAGCAGAGGAAAGAAGGAAAGCGAAAGGCAAAGGCGAAAAGGAAAGATTTACCCAACTGAATGCAGATTTCCAGAGAACAGCAAGGAGAGATAAGGAGGCCTTCCTGAATGAACAGTGCAAAGTAATAGAAGAAAACAATAGAATGGGAAGGACTAGAGATCTCTTCAAGAAAATTGGAGAAATCAAGGGAGCGTTCCATGCAAAGCTGGCCATGATAAAGGACAAAAACGGTAGGGACCTAACAGAAGCAGAAGAGATTAGGAAAAGATGGCAAGAATACACAGAAGAACTATACAAGAAAGACCTCGATGTCCTTGACAACCACGACGGTATAATCACTGACCTCGAGCCAGACATCCTGGAATGTGAAGTTAAATGGGCCTTAGAAAGCATTACTAACAACAAAGCTAGTGGAGGTGATGGTATTCCAGCTGAGCTATTCAAAGTCTTAGAAGATGATGCTGTTAAAGTTCTGCACTCCATTTGCCAGCAAATTTGGAAAACGCAACAGTGGCCACAGGATTGGAAAAGATCAGTATACATTCCAATCCCAAAGAAGGGCAATGCCAAGGAATGTTCAAACTATCGCACAATTGCACTCATATCACACGCTAGCAAGGTCATGCTCAAGATCCTACAAGCTAGGCTTCAACAGTACGTGGATAGAGAACTACCAGAAGTACAAGCTGGGTTTCGAAGAGGTAGAGGAACGAGAGATCATATTGCCAACATTCGCTGGATTATGGAGAAAGCAAGAGAGTACCAGAAAAATATCTACTTCTGCTTCATTGACTATGCTAAAGCCTTTGACTGTGTGGATCACAACAAACTATGGCAGGTCCTTAAAGAGATGGGAGTACCAGACCACCTCACATGTCTCTTGAGAAACCTGTATAAGGGCCAAGAAGCGACAGTTAGAACCGGATACGGAACAACTGATTGGTTCAGCATAGGAAAAGGAGTACGACAAGAAGGGGAAGTCGTGGAAGTGGTGACAGACTTCACGTTCCTGGGATCCCAGATCACCGCAGACTGTGATAGCAATCATGAAATTAAAAGACGCCTGCTCCTTGGGAGGAAAGCGATGGCGAACCTAAACAGCATGATAAAAAGTAGAGACATCACCCTGCCAACAAAAGTCCGCATGGTCAAAGCAATGGTATTCCCAGTAGTCATGTATGGCTGCGAGAGTTGGACTATAAGGAAGGCCGAGCGCCGAAGAATAGATTCTTTTGAACTATGGTGCTGGAGAAGACTCTTGAGAGTCCCTTGGACTGCAAGAAGAACAAATCAGTCAATCCTAAAAGAAATCAACCCTGACTGTTCCCTGGAAAGCCAGATAATGAAACTGAAGCTCAAATACTTTGGCCACCAAATGAGAAGGGAGCACACACTGGAGAAGACCCTGATGCTGGGAAAGATTGAAGGTCAAAGAAGATGGGGACGGCAAAGCATGAGATGGTTAGACAGTGTCATCGATGCAACGAACATGAAGTTGAGCAAACTTCAGAGGATGGCGGAAGACCGGAGGGCCTGGAGTGAGCTGGTCCATGGGGTCGCAAAAAGTCAGACTCGACTGTGCAACTGAACAACAACAACAAGAGAGAGGAGCTTAGGTGATTGGCTGCTCTGCTCACTCTCTGATTGGTCCACATCAGTTGAAAGAGAAAATAAAATAGCTAATCTGGAGGGAAAAGAGATCTTTTGCAAATTGTTATTTTGCAACTTGGTCTTTCTAGTAGCCAGAGGGTTTGATTTCTGAGGGAAAAGACATTTGGGAGTCAGTGTTTTCTGACAGGCAATAATCAGGAAAGTACTTCTACAGAAAGAAGAGAACCCCCATTGTCTTATATATATTTAAATCACTTTGAAGGCAAACCTAAATTCTTAGTCTGAAAAGCTACAGACAAAGGATACAGACAAAGGATACTGGAGAAGGATTTGGCAGAAGGTCTGGATAGTTAGAGAGAACTCACAAAGAAGCCAAATAGTATAAGGCGTTATTGCTTCTTAGGGACAAGGAGAATTTCCTCCCAGCGAAAGGGGCTGTTAAGACAACCCTGGTCTGTGATAAGGGAGAGTAGCTTAGACACTTTAGGAGTTAGTGAAAACGTGAAGGAAGAAATCTAGAAACATCAATAGGAATGGTGTTGTGAGAAAGAAACTGAAAGCCTTGAAACAAAACTACAAATGCACCCTTCTTGAATGTTCTTAGAATTTAACTGTGTATATATTAGAAAGTTTTAACCTCAGCAATCTCAAAACCTTGACTATATATTCCCTGCCTGTTTAATAAAATTTTTATTCTGTTTTTGAAAGTTAATTTGCCTCGTGCCATTTCTCAAGGGTTTAAAGAAAACTGGACAGCTGTATTTTCAGTAGAATTCCTGAGCTGAGAAAAAGCCCAACTAAAGATCTTAAACATAGGGGGAACAGTCAAGTCTTATATGACGAACCCCTGTATCTCCCCAACTGTCTGGCAGATTTCCCCCGCTAGTTATTCAGTTCCCCCCAGTTGCCCTAATGTATCTCTGTGTTGATCTATCAGCACACCTCGATTTCTTGAATCTTGTGGAACAGATCTCTTGTGCGCTTTCTTTACATTGGTTATCATAATAGTTCTCTTTGTCTTAACACGCCAGTCACTGGACTCTGCATTTAGACTTTAGATTTAGATTCTATTTCTGTCAACTTTGATTTTTGCTTCTCATCTTTCTTTTTAGTAATAACAGTTTTGTCAGATATCCATCAAGGATTTTCATTTATTTTGGCTACAGCAATAGTCTTTGTGCATTCTTCCTTGATGATATCTCTAGTTTTAACACATAGTTCATCTGGTTCAAATTCACTTGAACTTAATAATGAAAATGTTATTTACATGATCTTTAAACTCTTTAGGAATGTTGCTTAGATTGTATTTTGGCACTATGGAAGCTTTGATAGTTTTCTTCAGCCTTATTCTAATTTGGTCTGTATCACAATGAGCTCCTGCTCTTGTTCTAGCCAAGAGAATAGAGCTTCTCGATCTTCTGCTTCTGATTATATAATCTGTTTGATTTTTATATTTGCTATCCAGTGATATCCATCTGTACAATTATTCTGTTGTCTGAAACGTGTTTGCAGTGAACAAGTTTTTTCTTTGCAGAATTATGTGAGCTGTTCTCCTGTTTCATTTCAGGCTCTTAGTTCAAATTCTCTGACAAAATTTGATTCTACTTTGTTTCACACTGTTGCATTCTAATCACCTATAATTACCAGCATATCTTGCTTAGGTGTGTGATCAGTTTCTTCCTGGACACTTGACACTTGTCTTTCATTTCTTCAGCATCCCTAGCTGGGGGCATTAACTGAATGATGGTTATGTTGATAGGCTCTGGGACTGCAGAAATCAGTTCCTCTGGAGAAAATGGCTTCGTTAGAGGGTTGAATCTATAGAATTATAAGGTCTATGAGGTCCCTCCCTCTCCCTCCTCAGGCTCTATCCCAAAATCTCCAATAATTTACCAACATGGATAGGACAACCCTACCCACCCCCCTTGCATACTTAGTGATCTGGGGTTTGAGGCATGGAACTGAGTGCAAAAGTTATCTTCCACCTAAAGTGTACACCCCCCTTCCAAAAAAGTGGGAAATAGCCTAGCTCTGCTGCTTTTTGGCCACTGGTTTCCAATATAATTTGTGTGTGTGTGTGACTAGTTGGTTGGCAATGCCACTGTGGTTTCCTTGGATATTTGTGCGGAATAAAATTATGTAGGCCTTACAGCAAATTCTGCTAACTGTGCAGGCAGCTAAGCAAGATACAAAGAAGTTTCCTGCCTACTTATTCCCTTGGCATAAATCACTTGGGCACCTGGCAGGGCCACAGTTTGCTCTTGTGTGTCAACTCAAGTCAAGGCATTTGCAAGCCATTCCTTTTAATGAGGCTCCCAGATCTCCTGGAAGTGGCTCGGCTTTTTGAGATGGTATATTACATTATGAAGTGTGCAGAGTCAACAGCCTGGGTGCAGGCAGCAAATAGATCTCGAAACATCCTTAACTACTGCATGGGAGATCAATTCGATCTCTGTTTTCATTTTTTGATTCACTTTGGGGGGGGGGTAATCGCCAATTCATCTTTTTTTTTTTGTATCTCCTATGAAACAGCTTCCAGCCCTTCCCAAAAGCAGCTCAAAACAAGAACACCGGCAGGATAAGAGGTTTTCAGGCTCATTTACTGGCCAAGCAATTTCCCAGCCTTTCCCCTATGCCTTTCCTTGGTTCTAACTGACATCTGGCACCCTTCCACTAGAATCAGGAAAAGAAGGCCATACAAGCCAAAAGGAGCCTTTGACTGACAGGCAGTGAATATATCAACACTCAGCAAAAACATCCTTTTCCTCTGGAAAAATGCAAGGTGCCAGCATTACATTGCTGGCGCTTTACAGTGCATTGCCATGGAAGCCACCAGGCCCACCACCACGGCTGGCCTAAATAGGTTTTTCTTCTTACATTCATTCTTTTACATCTAAATAAGTGTGTTAAGTTTTTGCCCTCTTTTGAAAAGAGGGCCGTGCTGTCCTTGCAAAGGAGCCCTGTGTTTTTTTGGCCTGTGTGCAGATGATCTTTTTTTACTGCCATCTTATTTGTGCACAGCGTTCTTGGCAAAAAGTATGCATTTTCATTCCCGTTGCCCTCAAGAATCTCTGTCTCACTCTGAAGCATAAACAGCACTCCTTGAATGACTCCTGTATGGTATTTTATTTCTGAGTTGGGAAGATCAGTCACTGCGTAGACACCACCACACAGCCTCGCAGAAGAGTCATTCTGTTGTCTTTGTAAGGAAGTGATCTCACTTGTACTCTGCTCACAGCAGACATAACAATAGGTTGCTTCAGGTGTCTGCTCACAAAAGCCAACAGCTATATGTGGGGCTAGCATGTGGGTTAGGCTGAAGAACCACCTAAAGCAGCATAGAGTTTTCTACAGGGAACTGCCAGATGTTTTTAGAATATACAACCAGAGAGAACCATGGAAGAAGATTACACAACAAACAAAAATACTGTGGAGAATAATGAAAACAAGTAGGCAAAATATGTGTGTGTGTATGTGTAAATGAAAATGCATTAACAATAATAAAGTTACAACTTTTTCAGAATTCAGAGGCAATATCAACATTCAAAGTGCATATTGCATGTAAAAGTCCAAATCCATATCAAAGCAAGCCATAACAGTCAACCTGAAATAAAGTTGTTTGTAGAAATGAAGTCCTTATGTATGTAATTTTTATCAATAAGATGTTCCTTCTTCCTTTCTTCCTTTAAGGATAACGTTGACTTGGGAATCGTTTCGCAAAAGGTTTCTTCAGCAGAGAATGCAGGAACAAAATAGTCACAAATCCAGAGAGTTTCACATCAGGCACTGCTGCTCATGACACATGAGATGATTCCATTGTTTTTACACCAGTATCAATCAATTTATTCGGCCAACGACCAGTACAAGTCAAGAATAAAAGCTTTACAATAATTTCATTAGGAAGTAGAATTGGTCCGATCTATTGGCAACAATTATTTAAAATCTGTACATAAAATTTCTCTACAAATTCTACAGTAACAAGACCACGGATGCATTTTTAAAAAATGACAAAGGGAGGGCACAAACGGCAAGTGGGGAGGGCACAAACGGCAACAACAAGGGCAAACGGCATAAATGCGGAAAACCTGAAGCTGAGCAAATGAATACAAGCCACACAGATGACAGTAATGTGGAACTTGTACATCAGAGCTGGAGCAATTGAGGGAAACTAGAAGCAAGTCCCTGTGGAATCGGCCTTACTCTGTACAATGCGATCAGATTGATGAGCTGATCAGGAATATGTTCAGACCAACACGTGTGGAACAAGCTCCCTGCTGACTTTGGCCAGACACTGACTCACAGATGATCATGAGATGTGAATTAGGTTCTGATCCACCACCACCCCTAAAAGTAGCTACACAGTGAAGTTGCAAAAGGGATAGGCAAAATAGCTCATTTGTCTCCTTTTCTTTGCCATCCAAGCTGACAGCTTGTGACAGGGAGAAAAGAAGGGGCATCAGCTGGGCTTCTGATGCTCACCCCCAGCTATGTTTGCTATATCTGAGGAAGTCTGGTAGGCAGCCAAGTATCTAGGGTGAGAGAGCAGAAGAACTGATCTTCCATTTGATTTGCCGGAAGTCGGCACCTGCTACTCCCTGCCCCCAGTACAGAGGAGAATTTCCCTAGCAGGAGATCAGAAGCTGGCTCCCAAGGTGTCCCTCATCAGCTGGGAGTTGGCTTGTGGTGGCTGCAAGCAGCCTTCTCCAAATACACAAAAAAGGTTGCTAACAGCCTGTCATTTTGTTCTTTTCCCTTTTGCTTTCGGTCTCCTTTTCATCTGTGCAGTTTGGTGTAGTGGTTAAGAGTGCAGACTCTAATCTGGGAGAACCGGGTTTGATTCCCCACTTCTCCAATTGCAGGTGCTGGATGACCTTGGGCAAACCATAGTTTTGTCAGAGCTGTTCTTGAAAAAAAGCAGTTTCTGTCAGAAGTTCATCTTTCCCTGAGGTAATTTAGAAGACTGCCTCCATGTATCCACTTCCACACCCTCAAAAAGTCAAAACCATCCCCGGCCCCTTGCTTTTGTCATGGGCCAATGGGACCCCCAATTCCCTTACTAAACTAACAGAACTATCTAACAACTTTTTATACTGCCTGGTGCCCTGAGGACCCACAAACAGGAAAGCACCTAGATAGTAGGCCGTATCAACCAGCCCCATCCTGAAGCATAGGGCCCACTCCAGGAGGGAACTAAAATGCTCAAATGCTGCACATAGAACGGAGCATCCCATAGGCAGGGCCTGATCAATATAAAATTGTCATTCATATGCAAAACCCAACAACTCAAAATCAGAGGGCTGGACAGGCAGGGTGCAGAAGGAAGATTTAATATTGCCCCGCTCCCCTGCAGCACCAACAATGCCCACAGCCTGATCAAATGATGTGTAGCAGACTGAGCACAAGTGCTCGGGTATTGCGTCATTCACCAATGCACCCATAGGGGAGGATAAGTGATCCATGAGGCGATACTCCCCTTGAACCTTCTTAGGCACAACTGTCAGCCTCCCAGGCAAGTTACTCTCAACAACACTCTCTCTGGCAGTATGTTTACTGAGGTATAGGCATGATCCAGAACATCACTTGTGTTAGAACTAAAGTATTTTGGCGGGCATATGTTTAATATGGCTAGTTCAAACAGATTGCCAGTTTGGTGTAGTGGTTAAGTGCACAGACTCTAATCTGGGAGAACCGGGTTTGATTCCCCACTCCTTCACTTGCACCTGCTGGACGACCTTGGACAAGCCATAGTTTTGGCACAGCTGTTTTTGAAAAAAAGAGTAGTTTCTGTCTCTCAGCCCCACCTACCTCTATTGTGAGGAGGGAAAGGGAAAGGAGTTTGTAAGGTGCTCTGGGTAGTGAAGGGTGGATATAAATCCAGTCTCTTCTTCTTCTTCTTCCCCCATCACAAGCGTTGCCATCTCAACCAACGGAAATATATGGTTTGTTTATCTACTGCGAAAGCTGGTACCAGAGCTTCAAGGCACTGTTGAACCACTTGCCCTACCTGGGCATGGGTGCCTGGACTATTTGGGAGCCTGTGCATGATGTGCCCACTGTCGGCCTGGTCACCACCATTGGTCTTTGCTGGCAACGTAACCTGCATCCACAACTGCAGATGAATCTGGTCCCAGTGCAAGGGAGCCTCCTCCTCCTCTGCAGACTGCAAGGGGAAAGCTGGGGAGATTGGAGGAATAGAGGAGAGCTGGGAAGGAAGGAAGCCCTCCCCTGCCTTCAGCTGATTCCTTCAGACTTCCTCCGTTACAAGAAGCCACCACTGTAAGCGGCTCTCCTTGGTTGCTGAGTGACTACCCAAGCCTTCCCATGATGCCGGCGGTGCCTAAAAGTATTTACAATTGTCTAGCACTTGGAAAAGAAAGCCTCCCTTCTTGAAGACATTACTTGTTTGAAGGACTGTATTTGTATACAAAATAATTTACTGCTCAGGCTGATGACATAAATCACACACTTCCATATAATGGAACTAATGCCTGAGATTTACTGCTGAACAACAAAAATTACCCTGATGAGTTTGCTTCACAAAATCACAGAACTCAGATAGACAGTAAAGACTATTGATTTATCCAACCTGCGGAGAATCTTTCAGCAGACTCTGGTTAGGTTTTTACAAAAAAACATTCTGTTTGTTGAGACCGTCCAGGGTTGGTTCTTCAGCCAAACCACCCAAGGTAGCCCGGGCTTGAGGTAGCCCAGGGAGAAAGCCACTGGTCCACTTGCAGGGTTTGGGGAGTGACTGGTGTTCCTACTCAGGCCCACATGCAGCTCAAGCATCCCCACGGTGCCTTGGCTTGTACTTGGTTGGTGACAGCAGAGGGTCAGGTGTGTTTGGGAGTACCTTGCTTGGGGCAATTGAATTTGAACTGGGCCTGCTGGGATGATCCCAGTGTATGCTTCACCTGCTGTGTGGCCCTCCACAGCTGGCATTTGGAGGCATCTCTCCTTTCCTTTCCTTTCCAATATTCAATAAAAGCTCCATGACTCAATGCCCTGAGCAGTATAACCATCTCAAATTTCATTTATAATCCCTATGTCCCAAAAGACAGAAGGTATAATGATTTTTTGCAACATCCAGGGTTATATTAGGATTTTGTTCTGAGAGTAGCAAGCAGTGTTCTCTCTAAGCTGAGTTAGACTGAATTAGCTCACAGTTTTTTAGCCTCTGCCTCACTGATTTTTGCCTTGGTTCAGGAAGGATGGCTACAGACTCTAATTTATGCAGTAACCAAATTGCTCACTCACAACTTGAATGCCAGTAGCTCACAAAGTAGAATTTTTGCTCACAAGACTCCACAGCTTAGAGGGAGCATTGGTAGGAAGGGTACCATCCTGTTTGGTATTTCCCAGCCAGAGCAAAATAAAATGGCATCTTAGATGAGAAGACATTTCAGTAAAATATGAGAGACTGAATCTGTTTTACCAAGGGAGGAAGAGAAATTTTTCTCAGAATAGAGAAGCTGCAGAAAGCGGCCTCTCACAACCACTGTAGAATGGGCATTCATTCTAGCAAAAGTATTCTAAAAAGTCATGAAGAACAAACTCGCCGAGCACAAAGGATAGAACTATTGTAATCAAACTGCCTAATCCTTTCTTTAATTGTAATTGCTGATTCAGTGAGCCCCAGTTCTGTGATAGATTCAGTGGTAAAACCAATAGCTGACAATTTCTTGCCCATGATCCTAAGCCACAGTGATTGATAAGAATCCTCCTTCAATAAATTCAGATAGTCATTGACACAGAAAAATAACTTTAAGTGCAGATTCAATGCAAGTATCCATGCTTTAGCCTCCAATGATGGCTAACAACATTCAGTACACAAAGCCATGCCATGTTTAGCAGCATTCTAAGGACCTTGCACTTCTAAGTCACTCATCTTTCTGCATTATGAACCATTCACACACCTTTGCACTTTTGTTAAAACATCATTGATACTGAAATCTCTCAATGGTTGCTTTTCCCTTCCATCTCTCTTCTCTCCGTGCAAAGATTTCTTTGGCTTTGCATGCTTTTATTCCAATACAAAACTATCAGCTTTCTGAGATATAATTGCAACAAAGGGGAGTGATCGCATCCTGTCATTCTTTTATATCAGCAGAAGATGTCAGATTTATTTATTCCTCTCTTACACTTTCTGGTTCCATTTTTAAGGGAGAGCACCACACACTAGTAACCACTTGCCGCTATTGTTCTGTAAAGAACTCTTCCAGATATTATGCTCAAATCTGAGAGTCTAGCGCCATCTATGGGCACAAAGATATGGAGAAATATCTGTGGGAGACGTTTAGCAATACCTTCTCCAAATAATACTGTGTATCAGATTAAGCCTTGTTTTATTTTTCTTTTGCAGTCCTCGATACTGCATGTGCACACAAAGTTGCAGCAAACATTGTACAAAGGTCAGAGTTTCAGAGCAGCCAAGAAGAGTGTCATCCAGAGTAAGCAACACCTGTGCAGTTGCTTAAATCTACAAAGGCTGGTTCTCTTATTTGGGGGGAGATTTAACCTCCCCCCCATCCCACTTTTTTAGATTTCAGGTTGTTTTTGCAAATCTGTGGCCTTTTCAGGTTTTGCCTCCAACTTCTGGATTCAAATCTTCACATATTTGGCCATGTTTCAAGTTCGTCTGTTTTTGCCTCCAGTTTCTGGATGCAAGTATCCAGAGATTTAGCCATGTTGAAAATTAGATATATTGGTTTTACCTATGCACAACTAAATAGTACCAGTGGCATTTTATTTTCTTCTTGGTCATATAACCCTGCCCATTATTCTGGAGCAGTATTTAATCACTGATAAAATGACCCCTATTGGACTCCATATTAATCTCATGCACTTCAGAAAAACTGCTCTGCGATAAAGACCCTGTGGTTTAGGTGAGAAGGCTGGGTAAAGGCTTTCCAACAGAGCTATGCTTTTACCACCTGTGGTGTATTCTTTCAGGTTTGGTCATGAAATTGCTCTTTTATCAACCTCAGTAGTTACTACCACTGCTGCTAATAACTGATGTAAAGCCATGGTTATGTAAACACTTCTGACAGCAATTAATAACATTCAGGGTCTACTAGTGTTACTTGGTAACTACTGTCACAATTTATCATGTATATGAGACCTCAGAGAATACAAGTATGGGGGGGCAGAGATGAATTATTGCACTAAATAAAACAAGCAAATTTAGGGCACGGCACAAGGGGCTTAGAACTGCTTGGTTTCTCTACAAAGACAGTTATGTGTGGTAACTGAATACACCTACCCACTAGGGGAGGAAGAAGAATTTCCCTGCCTCTGCATACTATGCTATCAATTGGCAGCAAGAATCATCACTGTGCACTGTGGGAAGTTATTTGTACTTTGATTGAAATATAAACCGCTTAAGGTGGGTGACACAATGAAGCATTTCCATCTGAATCTTGGGATTGTGAGATAATGGTTCTCTTTCTCATTAGCTACTAAACTGAGGGGGGGGAATTAAAAAGAGGAAAGTCAAATGCACTGATGGACTGAAATGATTAGCGCATCAATTTGTTGTTGTTGTTGTTGTTGTTCAGTCGCACAGTCGAGTCCGACTCTTCGCGACCCCATGGACCAGCTCCCGCCAGGCCCTCCAGTCTTACGCTGTCCTCTGAAGTTGGCTCAATTTCATGTTCGTTGCGTCGATGACACTGTCCAACCATCTCATCCTTTGCCGCCCCGTCTTCTTTGACCTTCAATCTTTCCCAGCATCAGGGTATTCTCTAGTGAGTGTTCCCTTCTCATTTGGTGGCCAAAGTATTTGAGCTTCAGTTTCATTATCTGGCCTTCCAGGGAACAGTCAGGGTTGATTTCTTTTAGGATTGACTGATTTGATCTTTTTGCAGTCCAAGGGACACTCAAGAGTCTTCTCCAGCACCATAGTTCAAAAGAATCTATTCTTCGGCGCTCGGCCTTCCTTATAGTCCAACTCTCGCAGCCATACATGACTACTGGGAATACCATTGCTTTGACCATGCGGACTTTTGTTGGCAGGGAGATGTCTCTACTTTTTATCATGCTGTTTAGGTTCGCCATCACTTTCCTCCCAAGGAGCAGGCGTCTTTTAATTTCATGGCTGCTGTCACAGTCTGCGGTGATCTGGGATCCCAGGAACGTGAAGTCTGCCACTACTTCCACGACTTCCCCTTCTATTTGCCAAGGAGTGATGGGGCCGGATGCCATGATCTTAGTTTTTTTGATGTTGAGCTTCAAGCCCACTTTTGCGCTCTCCTCTTTTACTCTGAGCAAGAGGCTCTTTAGATCCTCTTCACTTTCAGCCATTAGAGTGGTATCATCTGCATATCTGAGGTTGTTGATCTTTTCCCCAGCAATCTTAATTCCCGCTTGTGATTCATCCAGGCCAGCATTTCGCATGATGTACTCTGCATATATATTAAATAAGCAAGGTGACAATATACATCCTTGTCGTACTCCTTTTCCTATGCTGAACCAATCAGTTGTTCCATATCCGGTTCTAACTGTCGCTTCTTGGCCCTTATACAGGTTTCTCAAGAGACATGTGAGGTGGTCTGGTACTCCCATCTCTTTAAGGACCTGCCATAGTTTGTTGTGATCCACACAGTCAAAGGCTTTAGCATAGTCAATGAAGCAGAAGTAGATATTTTTCTGGTACTCTCTTGCTTTCTCCATAATCCAGCGAATGTTGGCAATTTGATCTCTAGTTCCTCTACCTCTTCGAAACCCAGCTTGTACTTCTGGCAGTTCTCTATCCACGTACTGTTGAAGCCTAGCTTGTAGGATCTTGAGCATGACCTTGCTAGCGTGTGATATGAGTGCAATTGTGCGATAGTTTGAACATTCCTTGGCATTGCCCTTCTTTGGAATTCGAATGTATACTGACCTTTTCCAATCCTGTGGCCACTGTTGCGTTTTCCAAATTTGCTGGCAAATTGCATGCAGCACTTTAACAGCCTCATCTTCTAAGACTTTGAATAGCTCAGCTGGAATACCATCACCTCCACTAGCTTTGTTGTTAGTAATGCTTTCTTTCTTTTTCTTTTTAATAGTATTTTTATTAGTTTTAACAAATTATAAACCAACAAACAGATATAACATAACAAAACAAAACTCCTTACTTCAGTTACTGCAGTTACTACATTCCTTAAACCTTCCCTAAATCCAACAAATCATGTGCAGTTAATTAGTTCAGTCACCCCCCTTTTATCCTCTAATTTAGGTGTTTGTTCTCTCTATTTCAACCTTCCATATAATTACTCACTTTCAAAATCAATTTTGGTTTTTCATACCTGAAAAAAGAACCTAAATTATTATTGATTAAAAATTAACTCATATATTCTACTAAATTAATCTATCTGACTTGTAACCAGTCAATAACCTTTAACCTGTAACATAACAGCAATGGGCATTTATATCTGTTAATTTATGCTTTCTAAGGCCCATTTAACTTCACATTGCAGGATGTCTGGCTCGAGGTCAGTGATTATACCGGCGTGGTTGTCAAGGATATCGAGGTCTTTCTTGTATAGTTCTTCTGTGTATTCTTGCCATCTTTTCCTAATCTCTTCTGCTTCTGTTAGGTCCCTACCGTTTTTGTCCTTTATCACGGCCAGCTTTGCATGAAACGTTCCCTTGATTTCTCCAATTTTCTTGAAGAGATCTCTAGTCCTTCCCCTTCTATTGTTTTCTTCTATTACTTTCCACTGTTCATTCAGGAAGGCCTCCTTATCTCTCCTTGCTGTTCTCTGGAAATCTGCATTCAGTTGGGTAAACCTTTCCTTTTCGCCTTTGCCTTTCGCTTTCGTTCTTTCCTCTGCTATTTGTAAAGCCTCATCAGACAGCCACTTTGCTTTCTTGCATTTCTTTTTCTTTGGGAATGTTGGTGATTGCTGCCTCCTATACAATGTCACGAACCTCCGTCCATAGTTCTTCGGGCACTCTATCTATCAAATCCACACCCTTGAATCTATTCTTCACTAATGCGATCTAGGTCAAACCTGAATGGCCTCGTGGTTTTCCCAATTTTCTTCAGTTTAAGTCTGAATTTTGCAATGAGTAGCCCCCCCCATGCTGGAGAGGAGCACCTAAAACCGGGGGACCCCCACCCTCACAGGGGGTCTGACATCCCTAAATTGGATGCTATTACTTATA
>NW_015165919.1:51134-92980 GCF_001447785.1 Gekko japonicus
TTCAATGAAGCTGTGGGCTATGCCGTGAAGGGCCACCCAAGACGGACAGGCCACCAATGTTCCCTCTAAGCTGAGGAATCTTGTGAGCAAAAATTCTACTTTGTGAGCTACTGGCATTAAAGTTGTGAGCGAGTGATTTGGCTGCTGCATAAATTAGTGTGCTCTGGAGCCCTCCTTCCTGAGCTCAGACAAGAATGTGTGAGCCGGAGGCTAAAAAACTGTGAGCTAGCTCACACTAACTCAGCTTAGAGGGAACCCTGCAGGCCACAGCAGAGAACTCAGACCAAGAGTGATCCACTGGAGAAGGAGCGCATCAATGCCCATGTGCAAAATTATTATTTGTCAGTATAGTTGTATTTCTTCCAAAATCCCTCCATGGTCTATATTATACTGTGACCATTTCTGCATACATGCAAACTGCTGCATTGGCATTCTTAAATCATCATCATTTGTAAAACTTTCTGCACAATTTTTGACTGCTATAGAAGTAGTCTCAAATCTGCTGCCCCACTGCCCTGTGTTTTCCAGATCCACTTTAACTGTGGTCCCCCCCCATTGCATGTTAACTCACAGTCCGTGGAATTCCCAAAATCAAATTGTGTTTCCTGCCACCCTTTTGTGGTGGGAGCTTCATGTGTACACCTAGTCCCCCAAGTCCCACAAACAACAGACTGATTTTTAAGTGTAGTTTTGATTGTGCTATATGATGCTGATTTTTTAAAACTTAATAATATTGTTGTGTTATAACGGAGGGACAGAATGAGGAGTGAGTTTTAATGTAGCTTTCTCCATGCAATTATGCATCCAAGAAGTAGAGGAGGAGGAGGTGGAGGAGGAGGACACTGGCTTTATACCCCACCCTTCACTACCCGAAGAAGTCTCAGAGTGGCTTACAATCCCTTTCCCTTCCCCTCCCCACAACAGACATTCTGTAAGGAAGATGAGGCTGAGAGCTCCTTCAAGAACTGCTTGTGAGAGAACAGCTCTGAGAGAACTTGTGGCTGACCACAGGTCACACCAGCAGCTGCATGTGGAGTGGGGAATCAAACCCAGTTCTCCCAAATTAGAATCCATGCTCCTAACCACTACATCAAACTTTACTGCGCTCCTAACCACTACACCAAACAGTGCTCCTAACTACAACAGTAAGTTCCTTCCCCCCACTTTTTGTCTGTAGGTTTTGTCACTGCACACTTGTGTTTCTTCATTCTTCCCCCCTTTCTCTTTCCTTATAGCTCCCAGTGTGTTTTTGATAACAATTCAATCTTTTAAGCATCTGAAAATAATGGAATTAATTGATTTAATAATCATGGAAATTCAACATGTGCAGTGTTTCCATTTAGCATGCTTCATAATGATTGAACAACACTGTTTTGGTGTATCCAGTTTGATGACCGCAAATAGAATACTATTTTCCTTAGGATTTTGTTGGGATTTTCACCCACCCTTTTCTTAGTTGGCAACTAAGGAAAAACAGGGATCTTTGAAATGGCAGCAACCATATTGTTCCTCCTGATACATCCGGCCGTTTAAAAAAACAAACAATGTTGTGATGTTATAACATTACTGCACATGAGGTAAGAAAAGCCCAGCAAGAGAGAAAGAGCTCTGAAGAAACTTCATAGCAGTGAAGATGAGGAGGGTCTTTGTGGGGATTCATGGAACATCACATGAGAAACTGGTGAAAAGACAGGGTGTTTAAAGCAAGGCCTGAAAAGCAGGAATATGAGAAAGCATTGGGTTGGATGCAGACTGAATTGGCAATTTCCACTGGTTCCCCCTTCCCACTGCAGACTTCCCTCATATCTTTCTGCAGACTCCCCTGTCCCACATGAGCAGGCATTATATGGAGATCAACGAGGCTGCCATTGGAGGGGGATGCAAGAAAGTTCCACGCTGCTGCTGGAAAATTGGGAGGGGGCAGGGTAGTGACCCTCTTTGAGCTATAGCTGAAGAAATGAGAAACCATGGAGGAGTGAGGACTAAAGCAAAACTCAGAAATTATGTACCAGATGGTAGTAGCTGCAGAAAACAATTGTAGATGGCTGGGGAACAGTTGACTATGGAGATAGCAGGTTAGCAGATCTAGAATCAGGAGTGTGGTTTTAACTTTTACTGGTCTACTGTGATGTACCAAACCAAAAAGTAGGGTGGGATGGGGGAGGGGTGTTTAAGTACAGCAGAAAATTTCTAATAATTTCAGCTCCATAATATTAAATGAAAGCAGGCATTTTTATTGTTATTGTACATAATGAATAGATCTATAGCACATCAAATTAGATTGTATATCATAAAGGAGCTATAAAATGTTATGATGTGCTGTTTCATTGTAGAACAGTTTATAATGTTGATGATGTCCTTTGATGCTTGACAATCTTTAGATCGGAGTGGCCAAACTTCCTTAAGGTAAAAGCCACACTGAATAAACGTCAGATGTTTGAGAGCTGGAAGACCTGAACAAAAGTTGTTGTTGTTCAATTGCACAGTTGAGTCCAACTCTTTGCGACTTCATGAACCACATCACGCCAGGCCTACCTGCCTTCCATCTGGAGTTTGCTTAATTTCATGTCCATTGCCTCGATAACACTGTCTAACCATCTCATCCTTCTTGTTTTACCTTCAATCTTTCCCAGCACCAGGATCTTCTCCAGTGAGTGCTCATCAAAATTCCTCATCAAAGGCTCCTACGTAAGCTCAATAGTCACAGGATAAGAGGACAAGTCCTTTTGTGGATCAAAAACTGGCTAATTAATGGAAACAGAGAGTGAGTATAAATGGGCAATTTTCTCAGTGGAGGATGGTAAGCAGTGGGGTACCACAGGAATCAGTACTTGGTCCGATACTTTTTAACTTGTTTATTAATGATTTGGAGTTGGGAGTAAGCAGTGAAGTGGCTAAATCTGCAGATGACACGAAGTTGTTCAGGGTGGTGAGAACCAGGGAGGATTGTGAGACATCTGTGACATCATCAACCTACAATGCGATGCCAGCCACAGATGTTACCTTTACCACCAACCACTGCAAGAAGAGAGACTCCCACTCTCTCCTTGCCATCAGCTGTAATAGTACCAATGATGGTGGGCCAAGTAGGGCTACAGCACTGCCATGTGAGAATGATACCATTGATATGAGTTAGTGCACCAGGTTTCAGCCCGATGTCTCTACTGCGTCATAAAGCAGAAGGATGATGTGTGTAAATGTTTGTTTACCAAATGATCTGTGGAGCACTGAAAGAGAACACCCACAAGATGGCAGTCTAATGGTGCCTATCACCACTTAAATGTGCAAAGACATACCACACAGATGCTAGTAATTGGTGGTACACTAGTGAACACAATGCCTCATTTGGACACCTTTGGTGGCATTACCCTCCAACAATTTTGGAGAACAGTAGTAAGAAAGATATCTAGCAGCTACTACATTATGGCACTGTGGCACCAGGGACTCCTGAGTTCTCTTTCTTGAACTATGTAGTAGAGCTACCAAAGCAGTACTAGGGATGATTTTAAATGTAATTACTGCAGAGTATTGGAGCAAGAAGTCCAGGGAACTCTTTGTCATAACCACACGTGTTTTTTTTCTAGATCTTTTTTTTCCCTTTTCTTTTTTCACTCTATTGAGAGTGAAACAAGCTTTACAGAGTAGTATATCATAACATTATATGACAAGGGACGGAAGTTAGTAATACAGAATAATTTACAATGTATAGAGCATACTGTAGTAATATGTCTGTGTATTGTTTGCCAGGTCAATTGTGAGATGGGTGCAGTGATCTAGTGTTGTGGTTGTTTTATATTTTCTTGTGTCAGTTGTGGATCGGAGGTATATATTTGCTTAGAGGGAAGTTTTTTGTGATATATTTGCTGTGATATATTTGCTGTGAGTTACCATATAATCTAGCACCAGGGCCCAGATATGGGTGAATTTAGTGTATGTTGGAGCATCAGGGTTGTGAGATCTGTGTAGAGTCTGTTATCTTGGCCATTATGAATTGTAATAACCACACTCATGACCCTGAAAAACGCCAAGGATATACCTAGGGTTGCCAGGTTCCCTCCCCCCCCGGACACCAGCGGGGGATGTTGGGGTAGTGTTGCCAGATGGCTGCCAGGACTTTGGGAAGAGTTAAACATTCACTCAGCAGTCCATTCTTTTATTGCAAACTCCTGGAGATTTGTGGGTGGAGCCTGAGGAAGACAGGGACCTTAGTGAGTCCACCCTCCAAAGCAGCCATTTTCTTCAGAGGAACTGATCTTTGTAGCCTGGAGTTGAGCGTTAATTCCAGGGGATCCCCAGGTCCCACCTAGAGGCTGGCATCCCTACCAGCTGGATATATATTGGGAACTATTATTGAAATGAAGAGTGTTTAGTAAGCTAAATAGTTTAAGCTAAAAGTGTGAAAAGTCAGACATGTGAAAAATGCACAAATAATCTGTGTTATGCTGAAAATCACAAATGTGAACATTGTTTATATTAGCTGTTGTAGATTTCCTGGGCTGTATGGCCGTGGTCTTGGCATTGTAGGAACTGACAGTTCGCCAGTAGCTGTGACTGGCATCCTCAGAGGTATAACACAGAAAGATGGAGTATTCTCTGTGTCAAGGTCTGTGTTATACCTCTGAGGATGCCAGTCACAGCTACTGGCAAAACATTAGGTCCTATAATGCCCAGACCATGGCCAGAAAATCTACAACAGCTAATGAACTCTGGCCGTGAAAGCCTTTGGCAACATATTGTTTATATTATTTTTTCTTTTTCTTTCTATGAGTTTCTTTTAAAGGCACTCATGGCTGCGGTCACACGCAACATTAGCCATGCAAGAGATACGGAAGACAAGCGGAGTTTCCGGTCGCGATCTCACCAGCACATCTGGGAAGCGTAGCGCTTCCGTGGCACAACTGAGGCTTCCTGCCGAAAAAGCGCAGCAAAAAACTAGTACCTTGGAGGTACTAGTTTCCAGAAACTGCGGGGCAAGGGCGGGCGTCTGATCGCGTTTCCGGTGGTATCCGGCGCCCGCCCATGTCCCCTTGCGGAAAAGGTTTCCCCCCCCACGTCTCCGTGGATGCGCACACGCACCCAACGGAGCATGCGCATTCGTAGTGTACACAAAAAAAGAAAACCAGTTCGCCGCGCCGCGCGCTTCTTTATTGCGCGCAGGCGTGTGTTGTGATCGGCACCTCTCCCTTGCCATGGAACCTCCACAGTACCTCCACAGAACCTCCACAGTAGGTCTGATCGCTTTACTGCATGTTAGTTTGCCCCGGGGCAAACAGCCACACTTCTCCTCTGCAGTTTCCTGCCCGTGTGACAGGGGCCCATGCTGATCAATTCAATATTTAAAATTTTTAAAAATACTTTAAAATAAAAAGCAGAAGGACCACTGTCCCTTATTTCACGTTAAATAGCAATTGTAAGTCAGAATGAGATCTGACATGAAAATGCCCATCGGTCCACATCAGACTTCGTCACCTTGTAGCTTGGAGTCAAGGTGAATAATTTAACCTAGCAGGATGGCCTAAGTTTAGAATTTCAGTGAATTTTTTGAAACATCCTATACATCTAAATTATATCTTGGCCGGAAAGACAGGGTTTGCTTTAGAGCTGTAGCACTCAAAATAAGTGGCTTGTGTCATCAGTATTCCGCGAAGCAGACAGACAAGTCCAGAAGGAATCAGTAGATCTAGCAGGTTCCTGCCATTTTTTAGTGCAAGAATTTCCATCCTGCTTTGGTCCATTATCTGTCATTCCAGGCACAACAGCACCTAGCTTCTCTTTGCATGGCTGCCAGGACTTTGGGAAGAGTTAAACATTCACTCAGCAGTCCATTGTTTTATTGCAAATGATTTTGAGCAAGGAGGGAAGTGGTATAGAAATAGAGTAAAGGAATATAATTTAAGTGGAAGAGCTGCTGCTTTGCTGGATCTGTGACACACACACACACCCTCCAGTTTTCCTGTTCTGGTGCTCGGCTCTTTCATCGCCATTTCCTGGGCCAGAAGAAGGTTCTGTTATGAATCTGTGCAGATGCTCCAAGGTGTAGACGGGAAGAGGAACATAGTAAGATGCAAGTTCTTTGGATCCCAAACCAGGGACTCTAGCATCTAGGCCCAATTATCTCTTTCGCTCTCCCACTGACCTCTTGGCCGCTCCCATACCATCCCTTGTGATGGGCATCTGATATAAACAAGTAAAGGGAAGTGGAGGAGGGTATTGTTCACTGAGAGCCAGTTTGGTGTAGTGGTTTAGTGCACGGACTCTGATCTGGGAGAATCAGGTTTGATTCCCCTGGCTGGCTGGCTGACCTTGGGCAAGCCATAGTTCTGATAAGAGCTGTCCTTGAAAAAAGAGCAGTTTCTGTCAGAGCTCTCTCAGCCCCACCTACCTCACAGGGTGTCTGTTGTGGGGAGGGGATGGGAAAGGAGATTGTAAGCTGCTCTGAGACTCCTTTGGGTAGTGAAGGGGCGGGGTATAAATCCAATCTCTTCTTCTTCGTCTTCTTCTTCTTCTATCAAAGCTTGGTGTCCTGCTCCCCACCGCAATGTTTAAAATATGGACTGGCAGCTGGCACTCTGTGAGCAAACAACTGGCACCATTTTTGTGTCGATATTCAGGATGGAGGGGGAAAGCATAGGTCTGCTTCCCATGAATGCAGATACAGAATGAAGCCTGGAGGACTGTTGCATTTGCCTTACAAACAGGGAAGATCCAAGAGGGAAACACACTAATAATTTGGACTTCAGGGTGGGGTTGACAGTTCGCCAGTAGCTGTCTGGGTTGGAAAACACCTGGAGACTGTGGGGGTGGAGCCAGGAGAGGGTGGGGTTTGGGGAGGGGCCTCAGCAGGGTAGAATGCCATAGAGTCTACCCTTCAAAGCAGCCATTTCCTCCAGCGGAAGAAGAAGAGCTGGAGATCAGTTGTAAAAGCGGGAGATCCCCAGGCCCCACCTGGAGGCTGACAACCCTACTTCAGTGTGTGTGTGGTGGCCATTGGTGGTCAAATAGCTGAATGGAAACTGGCTTCTGACCAGAAACCCAGGGTGTCAGGACCCACAGTCAAACAACTAAACACACACTTCCAAGAAGGGTATACTTTATTGTCAGTACTATGGTTGCAGGAACATGGTCACTGTTAGGAACAGCTAGCACAGAACAAGCATATAGAGATATAGGGCATTCGAATGGTCCCCCACACACACCTGTGGGCCAATCGGTCTGTTTCCTGCGGGCAGGAATGAATAACAGATGACCCAACATAGCCGAGGCTGGGAAACGAAAGTAATCTCACTGTCAATTAATGTGGAGACACTACACAGGCATGAATACAAGGTAAGAGATAACACGGGAAGAAGCAAAGGAAAAGGAATGTGGCACCAACTTGCACACAGGTCATGCAGGCAAACTTTAGGCTATAAACAATATGGCAGCAGAGCTGACATTCTGCCCACACAAAGAACAATCTCCCGGTCAGCTCGGGAGACCTCCCGGTGAACTCCCACAAAAGCTTAGGGGCCTGAATATCCCCTACTTCCACCCATTCCTGGTGTTGGGGTCCAAAGTCCACCCATTCCACCAAATAATGCAATTTGCCACGTTTAACTTTAGAGTCCAGGATTTTAGACAGGGTTGGATCCAGATTGCCCATTCCCTCTTTCACCACCAGTTCTCCCCTCAGGCTTAGGATGTTCTTTCCTCAGAAGCAGCATCTTGGGGAGCATTCCTCACTGCACTAAGAGGGGAGAGGCAAGAAAGTCCCATTCCGCTGACAGAAACCCTTTCAGTTTGTGGGGATTACGGCTGGATCCCACCAAGTGACCAACAACAAATATCAAGGGAATCTTGAGAGTAGCGACGCGTGGGCGAGAATGCATTGCTCAGGTGACTGAGAAGAACAAGAAAAGACAATTCAGAAATCACAGCATAGGTAGTTGGTCAAGGGATTTATGTTCGGAGACATTATCTAGAAAATCCATTGTGTGCATTGACTCAGTTCAGGGTGTGTATTGTTCACCTCTGCCTGCATCTCTTCTTTGCATACAGGCATCACATTCAAAGGGGCTTCTGTACATGAAAAGCTTTTCTTGTATTTGGCTTCAGTGTAATTAATATGTATATACTTCAGGTTTAATTGGTATCATAATCAGAGGAGAACTGTGGATTTAATTTTTTCCTAGTTTATTAGCGCCGAGGCATTATTTGGGGTGATGGGGACTCTTTTTCGTTTATTTTATCAGGTATAAGCAGATGGCAGTAAAACAGTCATTGTAAGTGGGTGCAAGGACTATCAAAAGGATTCTAATGAGCTCTCCAGGCCTTGTAACAGAACACTGAAGTTTTATTGTCCTATTAAATCTTCTGAAATATTTACAGTCTCAGGGTATAAAGAAATATTAAATTATAAAGCACAGGACTTTGAACAAGCTATCATCTGCATATTTAGTGACCTGAGGGGAAGGGCTAATTGCTAGATGATATTAATTATGTAGAGACCATCAAACAAAACTTTGTAGGAAAAATTTACAATCCTGAAGGTGATGCATTCTACTTTAGACTGATATATGCAGTTCAGTGTTTTTGTTTCAGTTTTTTTACATAATACTTCAATGGTGCAGTCCTAAGCTGTTACACACTGCCACGTTCAAGATAGATACCTTCTGAATACTCATGCTGAGAAGCAACAACTGGGGGAGGCCTTGGCTTCCATGACCGGCTTGTAGGTCTTCCGTGGGCATCTGGTTGGCCACCGTGCAAAAGGGGATGCTCTTATATTCACTTCAGCAGGGGCATCCAGCCAGTCCAGTGGAGTTCGGATGGTCCCTTAGTATCAATGACCACTCTTATCCAGTTGGCGTCTTCACTGCCTACTTACCCAGAAGGCTGGTTTTTGAACTCAGACTTTCCCTGCTGGTTTGGGGCTGCCGTACACATTTATTTGGTAAAATACATTTTAAAATCATGTTTGTTTCTCAATAACTTAATAGGCATGTTTGTTTCTAATTTTCTGGAAAGGAATTTCAACAAGAAAACATTTTGATTGTCTTTTGGAAAGTTTATAGCTCCTCAGAGGATTCTGAATAGGAGAAAGGAGAAGTGGCTCCTAAACATCTTATAAAGTGAACTATGATAAGAACAAACACAGGAGATAATGATGTGATGTATACTTTAATCTTGAAAGCCTTATTCTCTTTTGCTATATAAGAAACTACGATGCTTATACTCTAATTATGCTTGTATTAGTTTGGCTTTGAAAAAATAGTGGACAGTATCACTCCTTTTTCTTTTTCTACATATGGGAGGACTATTATGATATTGATGTAACTAATGTAACATGATCCTTGCTTTAGCTTTGTATTTTAGTTTAGTATCCCTCTTGTGAAAAGCAATAAAAAGTATAAAAAAAGAGAAAGGAAAGTTTATTGGTTTGGAAGTGAGTGTGGTTTTACATGTGTATGTGTGCTTGAAGGGGGTGGTAATACAAAAGTACCTGATTGGGGCTCGTTCTTGGAGTGACAAGTTCTCCATACAAAGCAAATGTTCCTCTGCACACTGGTCATCTTCTTTGGTCAAGCTATCACCAGTCCCATCTCTACATCATAGGCCGTAGTGATCTTTCCACCCCCCCATCTTCTGCTTGTACTGGTGTGTGAGCATATTTCTGCCAAGTTAGGGTTGCCAGCTCTTGGTTGGGAAATACCTGGAGAGTCTGGCAGTGGAGCCTAGAGAAGGTGAGGTTTGGGGAGGGCCCACAGCATGGTATAGTGCCATAGAATCTACCCTCCACATCTGTCATTTTCACCAGTGGGACTGAACTCGATTTTCTGGGGATCCATTGTAATAGTGGGATATTGCCAGGTGCCACCTGGAGGCTGGCAACCCCATGCCAACCTAGGATAACGCTTCACCTATCTAATAAAGTGGCTTCCATCTCCTGACTAGCAAAATATGGATTCAAGTATTTCACAAAGAGGTTTCACGGCTTGGAATGGATTCATGGGCCCAGTCCAAGCATGCTTAAAATCTCCCCTTATCTTCAACAATGCAGAGGAGGTTATGGGTGACCTGGCAGGACCACGCAGCATCCTGGTGATGCTGTGCACAGTGCAATGAGATAGACACTGATATAACATGCCACCAAGAAGCGGTGTGATCTTGTCAGCGCAAATATGTACTGGGTATCTTTGAAATCCTTATAAGTCAAGGGGTAGCCTCTGTGCACATCAAGAATTCTATCAAATGGGCCAAGCCCTGATTTTAATCCATTTTCAAACCTGGGAGAACTCCTGGATTGGCACACAAATCTAAATGGTTAATGATGGCCAAAAAAAAGTTGAAATGCACAGGTAGACATTGAAAAACCAACCCCAAATTGGGGTGGCATATTGTGTTTGCTGTAGCCATCCCAAAATGGTCCTAGGAAGAAGGCGGGGAGCACTGAGTGAGGAGGACAAGGATGTGAGGGTGGAAGGTGCACCTCTGAAACAGAGAGACCAGAGCAGGGGTTAGAGGAGTCTGAGGAGAGAAAGAAAGAAAGCCAAGCCGGGAGAAAGTGAGAAACTGGGGTGAGAGACCCAGCAGGGAAAGTGGAGGCCAGCAGGGGTGATGTAAAGCTAGCACCCGACAGGAGGAACCAATGACAGGTATCCAGAAGGGCGAGGGTGCATTATGACTTTCATGGTTCCCAGGGATGTTTGCCTTCGTGAGCCCCTCCCACCATAATAATATCAATATTAAAAATATTTTCAATATAAATATAAATACTTCAACATTTCTTTTCTGTTTTAGGCAAAATTTAATAGATTTTCGTGGGCCGTAAAATTTATTTTTTCCCCTGATGTGAGAAAGAAATTAGAACATTTCTATGATCCTAAAAGTTCATTTTTTTCCTTCTGATTTTAAAAGAAATTAAAACATTCTTGTGGGCCTCTAAAGTATTGTAGGCCCTTGGCACTGTTCCTGCGGTCCCTAATGGGTACATTGGCCCTGCTAAAAGGTTCAAGCAGCGGCTGGCAGAAGACTGAGATCTCCCCTCCCTCAAGAGTCCTCACAAGCCCCTCCTGTTTGTCACATGGATCGTCGCACGAGGATACCACTGTTGTGATTAAAGTTAGATTTACTCTCTGTCTTCAATTTAATCTTCATGGTATATTTCCCCCATTTTTAAAACATGAACATGGTGCAGTAGTTTTTAAAAAAGTTAAAACAAACTTTCCTCACGAGCGGCACCACAGGGCTCAGTGGGGGGGGGGAAGCACATGTCAAGAAAGGCAAGGTGGGACTGGGACAATATGCCACCCCAGTCTGTTAAAGCCTTTCAGTTTCCCAGCAAACATTTGCCTTAGTGTAAGCAACACTCCAAGGGAATGGCCAGGAGAAGAAAGGAGAGCCATTCTCTACATGAGCATTGGGGTGAAGGAAGACCACCAGAGGGAAGCACATGCTCAGAGAATTTTAAGGTTTTACGTTCCACCTGCTGGGCGAATTTGCTCAGATTGACCATAAAAATATTATCCTGCCCTGTTCATTCGCCTTGGGTTTTTTTTTAATCTTCAGTTTAGATGCTATGGAGAACCAGTGAGGTTTATTGTGAATCAAATGTCGAGCAATTTCAGGAGCTGTGGCTTAGGGGTACAGCATCTGCCTTGCATGCAGGAAGTCTAATCTCTAGCATCTCCACAGGTGATGTGAAAGACCTCTGTCTGAGACCCTGGAGAGCCACTGCCAGCCAGAGAAGGCATTAATGGCCTTGATAGACCAATGGGCTGACTCAGTAGAATGTTAGGCATTCTTAATTGTAAAGTAAATCAGCAGAGTATTAAAGAGGCAGAGTCCATGGTGTGTTTAAAAGAATAAAAGTTTACTACAACCTAGCATGGGGAAAAGGTACACAGGATGTAAAATAACAAAGAGCTAATATTCCTACATCCTTACAGCTAGACTGAAAATGGCAGAAGAGAGGCTTCTTCTTCTTGCTCAGAACAAAGAACCACAAGACGGGAAGAGAAGCCATAAAATGCTAATACTTGGCACTTTGGTCTCCAATCAGAACAACAAACTAGCTTTGAAATTGCCGGGCTTTCTGTCTAAAACAGATTGGATACAAACAAACATGTGACTTAACAAACATAATTAACCCAGTAAATACTGAAGAAGTGTTCTAACTTGTAACACCCAACAATAGACCAATGGGCTAACTCAGTAGAAGGCAGATTCATGTGTATGTGCTTTAAAAAAAAAAACTATTAATGGATTCATGCAACACAGAGAACGGAGTTGGAGTCCAGTGGGGGCACCTTAAAGACCAACAGAGTTCAATTCTGGGTATAAGCTTTTATATGCATGCTGAAAGCTTATACCCACATGCACATGAAAGCTGATACCCAGAATTAAACTTCGTTGGTCTTCAAGGTGCCACTGAACTCAAATGCTGGTCTGCTGCTTCAGATCAACATGGCCGCCCTCCTGAAGCATACAACACAGTCTGCCATAGCCATGAAAACTCAAATGTACTGAAATTCTCAATTCTCAAGCAGAAATTCTCAAAGGGTATGATTTTTTTTCCCTCAGAGGAAGTAAATGCATACGCGATGTGAGAATTACAAAATCCCAGCAAATAATTTCCATCTGTTTGAAATCTGGAAGTCGGTTCATCCCACGTTCCTCAGACAGACCATAAGCACTCGAAGCAGAGTCATATTACCCTCCAGATGAAATGTCTTCTACCGAAGTAAAAAATGCAAAACTGAACATTGAACAAGGTGTGCAGCCATGTTGAAGCAACAGAACAAAGTTAGAGTCCAATGGCACCTTTAAGACCAAAAAAGTTTTATTCACGGTGTGAGCTTTCGCATGCATGCACGCTTTGTCAGACAAGGAAATAATTGTATATATAGGGGTGGCTTGTTAAATTAGCACGCAAAATAGTGAAGATATTTTTAATAGATCAAAAGAATGACAACCCAAACAGGTGATAACCAGAAACCGAGCTTGTCATTCTTTTGATCTGTTAAAAATATCGTCACTATTTTGCATGCTATTTTAAGAAGCCACCCCTATATATACATTTGTGATATGTAATTCCATTTCCTCATCTGACAAAGTGTGCGTGCACATGAAAGCTCCCACCTTGAATAAAACTTTGTTGGTCTTAAAGGTGTCCCTGGGCTCTAACTTTGAACACTGAACAGTTTGTCTCCGATCCAGCTGACGTCATCTGTCACTGAATCACATTGAAACAGCCAGATGGAAGGTAGGCAGCGCTCAAAATCAAACTAGACATGATGACAGCAGCCAAACCTGTGGGTCATCCTGTGTCTCTTCCTTCTTTACATTTCACAACAAAAGGGTGCAGGGTTGTGGAGTGTCTGGGGTGCTAGACTGCACCTCTCTATCAGTTTTATTCCACCCTGCCTCCAGGGCAGTAGACACGGCTTCTGTCTTTTATCCCAACAACAACCTTGTGAGGTAAATCAGGCTGAGAGAAAGTGGCTGCCCCAGGAATCTTCAGGGGTGAGTGGGAATTCACTGGTTCTCTGCAGTAAGCTAAGGCAGGAAGAAGCTAACCTCCCAATCTGGCTTCAGTATTCAGAGTCAGACACCATGAAGTGAAGGAGCACAGGGGAGAGGTGGAGGGAGACCTTCTGCTCCACTCTCCACAAACCTCTTTTGTTGTGACAAGGCGACCCGACCCCCTCTCCAAGGTGCAAAAAGGTGGGCACAAGAATAGAGGGAGGCGGCTGTCCTCTTCAGATCCATTTTGGCATTGTCTGATTGCCACTTCAAAAATAGGAGAAGAAATCTAACCCAAGTCCCAAGTATGTCCCACCACAAATGTGCTCATTTTCCCTTCAGTTGAGAACTGAGCCACATACATGCTGGGGGAGGTCCCTGTGTGTTTTAGCATGAAGAGTCTGAGAGTTTTCACTTTAGAAAAGAGACGACTAAGGGGGGGGGGACATAAAATTCATAAAATTATGCACTGGATGGAGAGAGTTGACAGAACTTTTTCTCCCTCTCTCAAAATACTACAACCCAAGCTGACAGGCAGTAGGTTCAGGACAGACAAAAGTAAATACTTCTTTACACAGAGAGTGATTCAGATGTGGAATTTGCTGTGAGAGGATGTCATGATGGCCATGGGAGCAATGTTCCCACTATTCCCCCCCCCCCACTGAATGGAGCAGTTCATGTCCTGAGTAGCATGTAACTGCTGTGATCTTACAATGGGCAGTGCAAGACCCTGCCTGGCTCCAGACTGCTGCTGAGCGGGGCTTCCTGTGTTAATGAGTGGCCACTCACATGCACAGCTTAGAGGAAACAGTTCAACAGGAGCAGACACCTTTTAAAGGGGTGTACTGTAGACAGATTCATGGAGGATTGGTCTATCAGTGGCTACTAGCCATGGTGACTGAGGGGAGCCTTCATTTCAGAGGCAGTCAACCTCTGAATCCCAGAGCCAGGGGGCAACCTCAGGGAAAGGCTTCACCCTCTGTGCCCTGTTGTTGGCTGTCGAGAGGACCAGGTTGGCCACTGTGTGAAGCAGGATGCTGGACTAGATGGACCCTCACCGGTCTGAGCCAGCACTGTCTGAAGATGTTTCTGTGGTCATGTGGCTGGCATTACTAAAAACCAAGGCACACAGAATGCTGTTAACTTCCCACTGAAGTGGTACCTATTTATCTACTTGCAATTTCTTGCTTTTGAACTTCTAGGTTGGCAGGAGTTATTATGATACTCTTAAGATATTATCAGGGCAGTGCAACACTTGCTTTATGTTGTATGTGAAAGGGGCTTGGGGCTTGAACTGGAAGCCTTCAGGTCTAGCCAACTGAACTCTCTGAGGTCAGGAACCAAAGCCTTCTTCAGAAGAGAGGAGGATCCAGTTGTGCAATGGTGGTGACCCTTTCAACTGGCAGGTGTTACGAAGCCTGTGCTGGGAGGCAGCAGTTTTCCAGGGCCCTGTTTTGTGTATTCTGGTTTGCATCATGCCAGACTGCTCTGAAGTATGCATGTCTAATGATAAAACTTTTGTACTCTCACAACACTGCTGTGATTTTCTATACGCACAGATAAGAAGATAATATGCACCAAGCCCCATCTGCCGGTTTAATAGCCATGATGTTAAGGCCAAAAATGAGAGCGTCTCTGGATGCTGTTGTATTTCTGCTTGAATGTACCCACAGCAGGCTTTGAATTGGACTGACACAGCAATGGGGAGGTTCTTAAATTTTTCCCCACAGGCCCTTTTCATGATGGAAAAGTCACTGTATTGTGTAGTGGGTTGACTGCATGGCTAGGACCTTGCAGCTCCCCTAACATGCTGCACGCTTGACTCATACACAACTAAGACAAAGACAAACGGCCAGGAGGCCAACTATATACATATCCAGGGGACACCCCTGGATCCCATTGGGGGGTTTGAATTTCCCTCCCCCGTATCTATTGGCTGCCTGTTGGAGAGCCCAGGAGCCCAGTTCCCATTGTTCACCCAGGGTCAAGCTCTGGGTAGTCACTGGCCCCTGGTGGCGGCCAGTGGACACAACATCCCTCCCCCCATGGTTCGCCCCACCCTTATGTCATGTAGTCCTTTAGGTACGCCGGGGGCCACCGCTCTCTGGTGGATCGTCTGGGGCTTGGAGTAGGGACCTCGGGGGCCCCGACCCTCATGCTGGGGAGCACCTGTGGTGCCGGCCCCTCAGATTCCGGAGTGCCGGCTGTTGGGGCCTCCTCAGTGGCCTCCGGGGAGTTAAGGGCCCTGCTCCGCTCTTCCATGGGCGGATCCTGCACGGGTGTGTTCGGGGGGCTCCACTCGGGGCCGACTCCTTGTTCTCACCCCTCTACGTCCAGATGTTCTGGAAGCAGGCGCCGACGAAGCTGGTCGATGTGCCGCCGCAGGACATGCCCATCCTCTGTTGACTCCTCGTACATCACGGTGCCTGTGGGGCGGATAATGCGGCCAGCAACCCATTCCGGCCCTCTTCCAAAGTTCCTAGCGAATACAGGGTCCTCTGGGAAGAAGCCGCGGTGTGCTTTTCTCTGTTCTGGGGTGTTCCGTGGCTCCGGAGCCTGGTCGGGGGTAGCCGGTCCAGTAGGGTGGTTGGCCTCCGGCCCATGAGAAGCTCGGCTGGGCAGCACCCACTTACTGGGTTGGGTGTTGTCGTTTGTGCCAGGAGGAAACAGGCAATGCGGCATTCCCAGTCCCCCTCCGTCAGGCGGCTCAACGCCTCCTTAGCCGTTTGGACCATCCTTTCCGCCTGGCCGTTCGTCGCGGGGTGGAAAGGTGCCGACCTGATGTGTTTGATCAGGTTGCTGCTCAGGAACTGCTGGAACTCCTCTGACGTGAACGCTGTCCCGTTGTCCGAGACGATGGTGTCGGGGAGACCGTGGGTGGTGAAGATCTTCCGGAGGGCCCTTATGGTCGCTTTTGTTGATGTTGCCGAGACGGGGCTTATCTCCAGCCACTTCGAGTAGGAATCCACAGTTACCAGGAATAACAGTCCCTGGAGTGGTCTGGCGAAATCTATGTGTAGCCGGGATCATGGGGTTCATGTGGACTCCCACGACTGGGCTGGTGCCCTCGGTGGGCTAGGTTGGACGGCCTGGCACGTTTGGCAGCGTTTCACCCAAGCCCCGACTTCCCCGTCGATGCCTGGCTACCAAACGTAGCTCCTAGTGAGGGCTTTCATCCTGACGATGCCAGGATGCGCTTCATGCAGGGCTTTGAGAACCTTTAGCTGGAGGGCGCCGGGGACCACGACCCTGTCGCCCCACAGCAGGCAGCCTTTGTGTGCCGACAACTCCTCTTGGCGGGCCGTGAATGCCGTGAACCCGGGGCCCTCAGGCTTCCCTGGCCACCCCCTCACCACCCAGCCCAGTACCCGGGATATGATGGGGTCCCGGGCCGAGCGGCGAGCAATGTTGGCAGCCTGTAGAGGTGCCTCTGGCAGCCCTTCCATCTGAAGGACGAGGTGCGCAGGGGCTGGGTCCTCCACCCCCCTGGAAGGGGCAGACAGCTCAGTGCATCAGCATGGCCCATTGCTTTCCCGGGGCGGTGCTCTAGTTTGTACTCATAGGCCGCCAAGAAAATGGACCATCGCAAGACGTGGGGAGAGATGACCTGGGGCGTCCGGCGATTGGGTGCGAAAAGTCCAAGCAGCGGTTTGTGGTCTGTGGCAATGGTGAAAGGCCAGCCGTAAATGAAGTCGTGGAACTTCTTGACCCCCGCAACAATGGCTAGTCCTTCCCGATCTATCTGGGCATAGTTCCGCTTGGCCGCAGATAGGGTGCGCGAGTAATACGCCACTGGGATCTCCCGCCAGCACTGCCCCAATGCCGTAAGGTGAGGCGTCGCATGCCAAGACGACCGGCAAAGCCTCATTGAAATGGGCCAGGACCAAGTTCAAGATCAAGAGTTCCTTGACGTTCCGGAAAGCGGCCGCCTGGCGGGGCCCCCATACCCAGGGGGCCTGCTTGTCTAGAAGGCGATGTAGGGGTTCTGCTACTGCTGCCTTGTGGGGCAGAAAGGCATGGTAGAAACTGAGGATGCCTAAGAACGCCTGCAGCTCTGCTTTGGATTTTGGGGGTGGGGCTTCCATGATTGCCTTGACCTTGTCCCTAGTCGGGTGGAGGCCATCTGCATCTACCATGAACCCCAGGAAGTCCGCAGACGGCACCCCCAGCCGACACTTGTCCAGTTTCACCTTTAGTCCTGGGTCCTGGAAACGCTGGAGCACTGTGCGGAGGCGGTCCGTGAAGTCGGCCGGGGTCGCAGCGGCAATCAGCACATCATTGAAGAATGGGGTGACGCCGGGGATTCCTTTAAGCAAAGAGTCCATCAACTTGAAAAAGTCCCGGCACCACACTCACCCTGAATTGTAGCCGCTTGATCCTAAATGCCCCCCGGTGGGTCACAATCATTTGCGCTTCAGCAGTCGCCTCGTCTACCGGCAACTGCTGATAAGCCTGGGCGAGATCCAGTTTACCAAATATCTTCGCCCCTCCCAAAGTGGCCAGGACGTGGCTGACTACAGAGACCGGATACGCGTGGTCCTGTAGCGCCTTGTTCAGCGTACATTTATAGTCCGCCCAGATGCGGACTCCCCCATTCGGCTTTTCAACCACAACTATTGGGGTCTCCCACGCCGCGTGGGGAACCGGTTCCAGGATGCCCTGGGCTACAAGGAGATCTAGTTCTGCGTCAATTTTAGGCTTGACCGACAGCGGAACCGTCCTGGCGTGCATGCGAATGGGGGCCACCTTGGGGTCTAGCCGTAGGGACACTGGGGTGCCTGTATATTTGCCCAGGGAGTTGTCGAAAACGGCAGGAAACTCTCCACATATCTCTTTGAAGTCCTGGGCCAAGCAAAGCTGGACGCCCTCTACTGAAATCCCCAGGGGCTCGAACCAGGCGCGACCCAGCAAGCTGACCAGGTCTCCCTTCACCACAATTAAGTCTAGCTGGCTCTGGAACTTCCCATACTGCACCCGAAATGTCCCAACCCTTTTAATCGGCACCCGGTTCCACTGAAAGTCCATGAGCGTGATGGGGGATGCTCGCAATCGGGGTCCCCCCTTTGGGCATAAGCGCTTAAGCGTGGCCTCGGAAATTATAGAGGCCCCCGAGCCCGAGTCTATTTCCATGGTGCAAGGGGACCCCTCAATCGTTATGGTGGCAAGAATTTTAGGGGTGGGAGATTTGCCAGGGAGTTGCAGTAACTTTTCTGCTGTCTGCGTGAGGTGGTAGAGTTCTTTGGCCCCGGCGGCAACCTCACAGTGTGCTTCTGCTCTGCGACGTGATGGCAGTGCCTTCTTGGCCTTGGAGCGGCACACGCGGGTGATGTGGCCAGTCCGCCCGCAGTTCCAGCAGGTTGCATCGTGGAACCGGCATGATTTTCTCTCGTGGTTCTCACCGCAGCTCGTGCAGTCGGCAGCTGCGGCATGAGGTTGTTCCCGGCCGGGAGAGCGACGCTTGGGGCCTGTGTAGGCCCGGTGGGCCTCTTGCTCCTCAGGGTCGTTCGGCTCAACCTGCTGGGCCGCAGTTGTGTCGGGGTGCGTTCACTCCCAAGCGATGGCGGAAGATAGGACCGAGGCGAGGGTGACATCCTCCTTCTCCGCAATCTGCCGCTTGAGCTTCTGCTCCCTCAATCCCGCGACGAAACGGTCACAGAGGGCCCTGTCGAGGTGCGCCCCAAAGTTGCAGTCTGCGGCCAAGCGACGGAGCTCCGCGAGGAAATCCGCGGCCGTTTCCCGGGTGAGTTGGCTCCAGTCGCAGAACGCCAACCAACAGGTCATCTCCGATGGCTTCGGAGCATAGTGGTCTTGGACTGCCTTGACGATCTGGTCGAACGTGCAGGCATCCAGGTCCTTGGGGAAAGTAGTCCTTCAGCTAGGGCCATGACATCAGTTCCGCAGGAGGCAAGGAGGAACCCTTTCTTTTGCGCCTCGTCCGTCACCTTGTAGAAAGCGAGCGCAGACTTCACGCTTTGTACCCAGGCACCCCAGTTTTGCGGGCGTGCCATATCGAAGGGCGGCAGCAGGCCTGGATCGGACACAGTTGCCATCGCACTAGATGGGGCTGGTGCTGGGGCCGACGCTTGGGCCTGCTGGGTGGAATCGGTTTCTCCGGGCGACTCGCTCATCGGTCAGCTGTGGAGCTGTGTGCCTTCAGACGCCGTTCGGCCGGTTTGGCCTAGTGCTAAATCCCATCCTCATCGCCACTATTGTGTAGTGGGTTGACCGCATGGCTAGGCCCTTGGAGCTCCCCTAACATGCTGCACGCTTGACTCGTACACAAGTAAGACAAAGACAAACGGCCAGGAGGCCAACTATATACATATCCAGGGGACACCCATGGATCCCATTGGGGGGTTTGAATTTCCCTCCCATGTTTCTATTGGCTCCCTGTTGGAGAGACCAGGAGCCCAGTTCCCATTGTTCACCCAGGGTCAAGCTCTGGGTAGTCGCTGGCCCCTGGTGGCGGCCAGTGGACACAACACACTGCAAGCTCTTCTTTTCTATCAGGGAAAACGCTATGCAGAGCTGTTATTTTTCTCCCCGTGGGTGGGAAAGTCATTTTTGATCGGAAAACCAGTTCTCACAGGGAAAGCATTAAATAAAAGCAAGAACAGTCAGAAGCCATTTTGTGTGTCTACTGTGCTATATGTGGCCTGGAGGGACTGCTGTTTGAAATCAAAGTTGCTGTTTCCCAAACAAACAAACAAACAAACAAAAAAAGCCATTCTCACTAGCGTTGCTTGTCCAAGTGCCTAATAAACAGCAGTGACTATCGCTGAGGGATTCCACTAGGCAGGCATCAATGAAAATGGACCCACCTGCTCTGTCGAAAGGCCTGCCACAGAGGTCAGAGTCAAAATGATGTAAATGCAACTCACCTCTCTGTAGGCTGTAACAGCTGCAAGATGGATTTATATGTCTTATAGCCATCCCACATATTTCTCTTCTAGAACATGGTTATGTCAGTACATGTCCCTGACGCATAGCCAGTTCAAAAAGCAGTCAGAGAATAAAAAATGAAATTAATTCTGTGATTCATGGTTTGGTAGCTTCTAGAAGCACATGGGGTTATTACTGTTGGCAGAGTACCTGTGCAGCAGTCAGGACACTGGACTTATTGGATAGTAAGGAACACTTAATTTCAGGCCCGTAGCTACAGTGGGGCCTCTCGGGACCCAGCCCCCCAACATACCACCAAGCCCCCCCAACTTCCCATCCAGCCCAGCCCCCCTAATCCTTATTTTTTTTCATGCCATAGTACGTGGCCATGTTGCACCACACCATTGCCCTCACTGAGCCTGGCTGCTGAAGTACCGCCCCTGCCCTCACCCTGCAACCTCACCAGCCAGCCCTGCCCTCCATTCCCACACTGCCGGATGGGCCACCGCCAGACAAAGTGTAGGAAAGAAGCAAAGTGGTGGTAGTGGCAGGGTGGGGGTGGGGCCAACCCAGCACCCCCTGTCTCCTGGTTTTCACCCACACTATGAATTGTGGTGCAGCTCCCTGCCTGCCTTCCCCGGGCCCCCCAACTTTTTAAAATGCCCCCTGACTTTTAAAAATCCTGGTTACGCCCCTGCTTTATGTAGGAAATAATTAGTGTTGCCAACATCAAGGGGGGAACTGGAGATCTTCCAGAATTACAATGGATCTCCAGATGACTGGGATCAGTTCCCCTTGACTGCTTAGGAGGGTGGACCCTTATTTGTTTGTTTGTTTGTTTGTTTGTTTGAACTACCCCACCCTCCCAGCAGCTTACAAACAGATAATTATATTTAAAACATAATTTACGATTAAAACAATTCTAAAACCATAATAAAATGCTAGTGATAATTGTTACCATTGTTATCCATAAATGGTAGCAGCCATCATTCACAGTTCACAGCTCACCGACAGCTCACAGTATTTGTTTTAGTTGTTCCAGCAGTACTTGTTGTTCTTTAGGCTGTTGGTAGCAGTTTCCAGACTCCAGGGCCCTCTCCGATGTTCTTCATTGGTGGTGGCGGCAGCTCCCCGAAGCCTGGTGGAAAAGCTCCGTTTTACAGGCCCTGTGGAACTGCAGAAGGTCCCACAGGGCCCTGATCTCCTCCGGGCATGCATTCCACTAGGTTGGGGCCACCACAGAGAAAGCCCTGGTCCTGGTCACCGACAGCCTAGCCTCCTTAAGACCCAGGAGGGCCAGCCGGTTCTGAGCCCCTGACTGCAGTGCTCTTTGGGGGGACATATGGGGAAAGGCGGTCCTCGGTGACGTAGGTCCCTGACCCTCAGGTATGTAGGTCCCTGACCTAATGGCATTAGACCCTCCCCTCACCAAACCCTGCCCTCCACAGGCACCACCCTCAAAATCTCCAGGAATTTCCCAACCCAGATGTGGCAACCCAAGGAAATAAACTGGGTAAGAAAGAAAAAAAGGTAAAGCTAGCTGCTTACTAGCAAGTAGGGTTGCCAGCCTCCAGGTGGAGCCTGGAGAGATCTCAGAATTACATCTGATCTCTAGACAACAGAGATTAGAAAAAGCTTTTGTTTTTCTCTCTCCGGATCTGGTCATTATTGTCTGCAAACCTAGGTATGTAATGGCCATGCTGTGCATTGCAAGAAGTTTCCATCTTTGTTCCTTTGTTCTATTGTTTGCTCTGCCTTTGCCAACACACAATAGCTTCTGGCTCCTTTTTTTCTTTTTAATCAGTTTGCTGGATGTCCCCTGGGCCCAGAACTCTATTGGCAGAGTGCTTGTGCAGCAGTCAGGACACTGAGCTGATTAAAGAATAAAGATAGCTTTATTTAGGAACTAATAAACTGGAGGGGAAAGAGAAGAGATAAACCTAACTGCCTTACTACCTGAGAGTTCTGGACTGTTCTAGAAGAAAAGTCTAAGAGCAGTGTTCTGCAAACAGACAAGGAGAAGCCAGTTGGGAAAAAAGTACTCCCCCTACAAGCTAGAGCTTGCTGCCTCCTGCAGAATCTTCTTTCTGTTTCTTCTTTGCACAGAAGACTGCTATATTCCAGCAACTGCTAGGGTAAAACAGCGGGGTCCCTCCTCAGCTGAAACACCTGAGGAATTTCAAGAAAACCCAAAACAGTTTCTGTAAGAAAGATAAACCTCCTCAAGGTAATGCACAAATCTCTAGCAGTTGTCAGACTTTGCTTAAACTCCCCTCCACCAAAAAAAAAATTCAGTTTGGAGCTTCCTCCTCAGGTAAAATATCTGAGCCATTTTGAGGATTTTTTGAAAGGTCTAATAAATCTAGAGAACATTCGTAAGAGGATTTGATATGCCCATGGCAGCACAGAACAGAGTGGGTCTAATGAGCATCTGAATAATACTTAGCCATTGCGTAGCAATCTAAGTGGTCAGAGCATCTGCCAAGAACAGTCCGGATGTCTTGTACTGCTACCATACCATTCATGGCTGGTTCAAGGTATTTTGTCACCTCAACCAAGGTACCCCCATGCCTTTTGGGGCCCACAGGTGCTTGGTTTGTTGCTAGGGTTGCCCGGTCCCTCCTGCAAACAGACAAGGAGAAGCCAGTTTGGAAAGAAGGTACCCCCCCCACAGTCCTGTCTAACTTGAGCTTGCGGCCACCTACTTGATCTTTCCTCTTCTTCTTCTTCTTCTTCTTCTTTGCATAGAAGCCTGCTATATTCCAACAACTGCTAGGGTAAAACAGTGGGACCGATTTTACACAAGAGCTGTGCCGCGGTTGCACCTCCCTTTGTCCCGCTTCTATTGGTCAATTTCCCACTTGAAGCCACACGGCCGCATTTTGACCCGCGGCTTCGCCTGATTTCCCCCACGTTTTTGTGATCCTGTTTTTTGAGGAGCATGAAAACATGGGGAAAATCAGGTGAAGCCGCGGGGCAAAATGCAGCCACATGGCTTCGAGTGGGAAATTGACCAATAGAAGTGGGGCAAACGGAGGTGCAACCGCGGCACAGCTCTTGTGTGAAATCGGTCTGAGTTCTCTCCTCTGCTGAAACACCTGAGAAATTTCAAGAAAACCCAAAAGAGTCTCTGTGCTTCTTTCTGCACTTGGATCTCATCCCTGGTTTTATCAGAGTTCAACACGTGACACAATACCTTGCATTTATCCCTGGTTATAACATCCGTTTATCCCGGGACAAGTGTGGGGCGAAAGCGGGGTGACCTCAGTGTAATGTGGAAACAAAAAATACCCTGAGATAATTGCAGGGGTGAACTTGAGTGTAGTGTAGAATGCAAAAATACCTTGAGATAATTACAGGGGTGAGCTCACATGTAGTGCAGAATGTAAGTTCGGGGACAGAGTTGAACCAGGATTTAAGGTAAGGGGACTTACCAGGAGCAGTAGGGAGGCCCAGCTGATGTACAGCAATGTGTCTGATGTTCCATGTGACCCAGAAGTGAAGTCATCGTGTCCAGGAGTCAGGGCTACCCTCTGGTATTTGGGCAAAAATGCTGTGGTAAATTTAGCTTTTACCATTGAGTCAAGACACTGAGCTGCAGACTGGAAGCTCTGTAGTTCGGCAGTTCAAGACCCCAGTGTTGCATGATGGAGTGAGCTCCAGCTCCTGCCAACCTAGCAGTTTGATAGCAAGAAATTGCAAGTAGATAAATAGGGACCACTTCAGTGGGAACGTAACAGCATTCCGTGTGCCTCAGCATTTAGTCATGCTGACCACATGACCACAGAAATGTCTTCAGATAATGCTGGCTCTTTGGCTTGGAAACGGAGATGAGCACCGCCCCCTAGAGTTGGATTCAACTAGCTTTCGGGCAAGGGAAACCTACCTTTATAGAGTTTTTGCCCAAATACCAGAGTGTCACCCCAACATCCCGGATGTGATGACATCACTTCCGTAGCAAGGATTTTTTAAAGTCAGGGGGCATTTAAATTTCTTAGGGGGCACTGGCTAATTGAATTAAAGGAATACCCAGCTCCTTCCCTGCACCTGTCACTGCTCAGGGGACTTAGGCTGGATGGGAAGTCGTGGGGCCTTGCCATTAAGTCAGGGGGCCTAGCCCCAAGGTGCCCCACTGTCGCTACAGGCCTGCTTCCAGGTCACGTGGGCAGTGATGAGGACATGTCACTTCATGTCAGATGGTTTGCCCTCTTTTGAAAAGTAAGTTCCCTCCCACTGGCCAGTTGATTGGCAGCGAGGAGGTGGGGCCTGGCAGTGGGGGACTCCTGCCTCCACCGGGAGGTCTGACAACCCTATTTGGTGCTGTTGGTCCAGAAGGAGATGCCGTTCACCATTCACGTCACTGATGGATGGAAGACAGCCGAGTCTCTGTGGTGGTGCCCACCTCATTGTGCCGCTCCAAGCACTTGCTTGGGTGCCTGAACTGTAAAATCTGGATAGGCCATGGCTCAGTGGAAGAACATCTGCTTGGCATGCCGAGGGTCCCAGGTTCAATCCCTGGTTTCTCTAGTTAAAGGACCAGGGAGTAGGCGCTGTGAAAGATCTCAGCCTGAGACCCTGGAGAGCAGCTGCCAGACTGGGGAGACAGTACTGACCTTGAGAGACCAATGGTCTGATCCAGGATAAGGCAACTTCATGTGTTCAATGTGTTCAAATGTGTTCAGCCCTGATCCTACATTGTTGGCAGCAGCAAGAGAACACGGAACAGAGGCCAAATCTGAGCTCGGCACTCTCCTGTCATGGTGTTAGCCACCAAACAACACGAACTCTTTCCAAGGGCCAGCACCACATGCAGTAAAGTGTAGAGAAATGTTGCCATTGAATTAAACACAAGATAAACTGTGCACTCTCAATGAAATAGTTGTCTTCATTCATAAAAAAGCCCACATATTAGCCACAATGGGCATCTTGTCATTGGAGAAGCAAATATCATTTCATAAGTATTAGAACGGAGGTACTGCATTGACTGCTCAATTGCAGGCCCTCGCGGAAGCAAGCGAAAAAGAGACTCTTCAGAGACAAGCTGCTGTAGTCCTTTTTTCCAGGAACAAGTGCTCAGCATCTGTAGTGATCTGCTCCAGAACAAAAAAATCTGTATGTCTTGTAAAGAGCACAAGCTTGTTTAAGGAGAGGTGTGTGGTCTTCCTGAGTCTATTCCCAAGGTATAAATTCCCTACTCAAAGCAAATCCCATTTATCACCATGATGGTTTCACCTCATTTGAAGCCAAATTATTGTCACCCTTAAAATAATGTGCCTCACTCGGAGAAATGAAATTCAGGTGTGAAGTGATACAGTCATCACAATCTGGAGTCAAAATAAAGACTCGGGTATCAAAATATATAGTATTTTTAGCACCTAATTGTAGGCGGTATTTTCCTCATGCCACAATCGTGGGTTTTATAGCCACACATCAGGCTTTACACCCTCTGTATCTGAAGTCACACATTACCCGCGTCTCGCTGCCTTTAATGGGGAGCCGTCCACGCTCCATAGCTGCCTTGGTATGGCTAGCAAGGTTTTTGGCTAAATGCCCACACGTGCAGTTCCTTGCTCATGCCACCGAATGT
This sequence comes from Gekko japonicus, assembly GCF_001447785.1. Lineage (NCBI taxonomy): Eukaryota > Metazoa > Chordata > Lepidosauria > Squamata > Gekkonidae > Gekko > Gekko japonicus. Next base: position 77,107 of record NW_015165919.1, read on the forward strand.
TGAATTACTGCTTAAATATTTGGTTATCCTCCAGTGCACAAGTTAATTTCAGGTGTCATGAACGTGTGCTAATTCTTGCCCCATTAAGTTTAGCGTGGAGCAACTAATATTTGCAACCCCACCCTGGGTGTCTTAAATCTCTCTCATCTTCTCAGCCCGCCCTTGAACAGTGCTCCAGATCTTGGAGAGATTACATTAATGAGGTTAAGATTGAAAATAATCCCCATTCAAACCACCAGTGTACTAAGAAATGGATCAATTTGTAAGCAGTTTTTTTAATGGGAACCCCCCACACACACCTTTTCAGGGATGGAGCTTCGCTTGAATTTGGGATAGCCTTCCAGAGAATCCCTTAAGAAGTTCTGTGAAGCAAGCACTATGGCAATGTTAAAAATGAGAGGTGGGCATGAGCAAAGCAAACCTCTTGCTCCAATGGTGCTTATACCGCAGAATGTCCCAAAGCAAACTTGCATTTCAGCAAACTTGCATTTTGTTGCCAAATATGGGAGCAAGGTTGAATTTTTAGCTTGGGCACCTGAAGAGTTCTTTGAATTCAGTCTAGTTCTGCAACAGCTGATTCCCATTAATAAATATTTTGTCTGGACAATGTGCTCTGAAATGTGCTAGTTTTCTACACATTGTAAAAGGCATGGTCCTGCCAAATTTATGCATTGGTAAACTCCACTGATTTTGATGCAAGAAACTTTAGCACATGGTGAACTTCCCCAATGAAATCAATGAGGCTACAAAGTGTCTGAATAATGCCCAAAATAATTAGCAGGGGGGGGGGGAGAATGCTCATCTTAAGCTGTAGAAAAAATGGGCCACACCAAGTAATGTGCCAACAGAACAAAAAGGGGGAAATGCCGGGCAATAGTCATCTCTGATCTATCATTGTATAAAGTCCCTACGTGCTTCGCTATGCCAGCTTCGTTGAGGGAATCAGAGCATTCAACTAATGCTAGAACTGTCCACAGCAATTAAGAACTTAATTAAGAACTTCATTGCTGAATTGGAAATGCATAGGGACTTCATATAATAATAAATCAGTCAACTTTCACCCAGTTTAAACAGTAATCAATTGCTTAAGGCAAAAATAAAAAATAAAAATTATCTGTTAAAATTACTTGTGGATGACATTTCAGAAGCAAATATTATTTTCTGGGGGGGGGCTTCTGATGTGAAGCTTAAGCAGAGATGAGGCAGAACCAAATTGGGGGTACTCTTGAGATTTTCACATTAGGCAAACATTCGTGAAACTAATTTCTGTTTTTTTCTGTAGCTGTCACAGTAAAAGCAGGATTTTGAACTCTACAGTGAGACTTTTTGAAATGCAGGCATGATGATAAGAATTCAGTGAGATTATTTAATTCTGTTACCAAATTTAGCAGGGCTTAGCAAGGACAAAGACTTCCCGCGGAGGAGGCTAGATTGTCGGCAAAGACCTGCAATCAGATATAGTGGCCTCTATGGGCCTTAGAAAGCATTACTAACAACAAAGCTAGTGGAGGTGATGATATTCCAGCTGAGCTATTCAAAGTCTTAAAAGATGATGCTGTTAAAGTACTGCACTCAATTTGCCAGCAAATTTGGAAAACGCAACAGTGGCCACAGGATTGGAAAAGGTCAGTATACATTCCAATCCCAAAGAAGGGCAATGCCAAGGAATGTTCAAACTATCGCAAAATTGCACTCATATCACACGCTAGCAAGGTCATGCTCAAGATCCTACAAGCTAGGCTTCAACAGTACGTGGATAGTACAGTCACCTTGCTTATTTAATATATATGCAGAGTACATCATGCAAAATGCTGGCCTGGATGAATCACAAGCGAGAATTAAGATTGCTGGGGAAAAGATCAACAGTCTCAGATATGCAGACGATACCAGAAAGTGAAAAGGACCTAAAGAGGCTCTTGCTCAGAGTAAACAAGGAGAGCGCAAAAGTGGGCTTGAAGCTCAACATCAAAAAAACTAAGATCATGGCATTCGGCCCCATCACTCCTTGGCAAATAGAAGGGGAAGTCGTGGAAGTAGTGACAGACTTCATGTTCCTGGGATCCCAAATCACCGCAGACTGTGACAGCAGCCATGAAATTAAAAGACGCCTGCTCCTTGGGAGGAAAGCGATGGCGAACCTAAACAGCATGATAAAAAGTAGAGACATCACCCTGCCAACAAAAGTCCGCATGGTCAAAGCAATGGTATTCCCAGTAGTCATGTATGGCTGCGAGAGTTGGACTATAAGGAAGGCCGAGCGCCGAAGAATAGATTCTTTTGAACTATGGTGCTGGAGAAGACTCTTGAGAGTCCCTTGGACTGCAAGAAGATCAAATCAGTCAATCCTAAAAGAAATCAACCCTGACTGTTCCCTGGAAGGCCAGATAATGAAACTGAAGCTCAAATACTTTGGCCACCAAATGAGAAGGGAGCACTCACTGGAGATGACCCTGATGCTGGGAAAGATTGAAGGTCAAAGAAGACGGGGACGGCAAAGGATGAGATGGTTGGACAGTGTCATCGACGCAACGAACATGAAATTGAGCAAACTTCAGAGGACAGCGGAAGACAGGAGGGCCTGGCGGGAGCTGGTCCATGGGGTCGCAAAGAGTCGGACTCAACTGTGTGACTGAACAACAACAATGCACCCCACAGTTCCATACGTTTAAGGGCACTTAACTTTTCTTATGAGCAGGAAGTGATTTCTGGGGGGTCCCTCTCTAACTGCAGTCTTCCAAGAGCCCCCCCACCACAAATTTTGTTCTTGGGAGAAGACATAAGCAGACCCACCCCAGGCCAGCAGTGGAAGGGGAGAACTGGCAGAAATCTCTTCCTCCTCTTAAGAAAACTTCAGTGTCCTGAAGTCTTTGGAATGTAACCATTCACAATTAAATTACACAGGAAGTACTGCATTTTACCAGTTGTAGTTCTTCCTTCCTTCCTTCCTTCCTTCCTTTCTTTTTTGTACTTCAAGTTATCACAATGGATCAAAAAGGCAACACAACACAACAAAACAGAGATTTGGCATAGAGGCGAGGAGGGAGAGGAACATTACGAGTCTCTAAAATTTTGGGCTCTAAGCTCAAACGTGGAAAATTGTTGTATCTGTGGAATGGGTAGATTTTGGACCCCAGCACCTGGAATGGGTGGAGGTAGGGGATATTCGGGCCCCTCACCTGTTATGTTAGTTTCATCGGGACTTCCCGGACAAGCCGGGGAATCTCCCGGAATGGCCGGGAGGAATTGTCTTTGAGGGGGCAGTATGTTTGCTATGCTGCCATGGGGGTTGGGATGTTCTTTCAGTGTCTGTGTAAATTGCTTTCGCATTCCTCTCCCTGCTTTGCGCTGAAATGCTTATCTCTAAAGAAGTACAGGTGGGGGTGTGTGTTGTCTGCCTTCCAGGCAAGCCGTGGGAGCCGAACAATTCCCAGCTTCGCATAGTAACAGTTGGCTGGCTTTAGCCCGCACGCGGGAGGGTGCCTAATTGGCCAGCACAGTGGGGAGGTGCATTTGAATGCCCTATATCTCATTAGGTTCAAGAGACAACTGCTATTATTAACAGTGATGGTGTTAATGCATCTATGGCTCTTCAATAAAAGTATAAGCTTTCCAAGAAGTGTGTACTCCGTTATTGGCTGTGGGTTCTGACAATACTTAATGCTTCGAATGGTTTTAGTCCTTTAGAGAAGTAGCTGGAGACATGCACTCCTGAGGAATGCTCACACATGTGCTCAGAAATATGAGGAGAGGCTTAACAGAGGGATGATATACTCCCGGCTTCATTTTCGTTTTTTCTCTTTTTTAAATACATTTAATACATTTTTATTTACTACAAAACTACAAAGGGAAAGGGAAATACAGGATAACACTAACCAATAACACATCAAAATATAGCAAAGATCATCATACCTATAATATTCTTAATAGCCGTTTCTATCATTGTCAATATAAAGGAAAGAAAAAAATGCAGGAATAAAACTGGCTGCCCTATTTTAAGATTAATAACAAACTCATTTAGCCAAATTGAGTACATCATAGTTCCAAATACAAAATAACCATTCAGAGTTCATTACATGCATTAATTATTTCCTGTGTTTATTCTTATCGTATTTCAGTCGGACTTTAAGAGTTTAAGGAGCTGCCACTCCTTTTTCGGAGTCAGATTCTTCGGAGGAACTGTCAGGAATAGATATGCTGTCTTCAGACTCATGATTGCTCTTTTCTGTTTGTATACTGTCCTCTGTTTTCCCTTTATCCTTCGACATTGTTTGCTGCTGTTCCAAGAACATATTTGCTTTTTGGGCAGAGTCAATCTTCTCTTTTTTGCCATTATAGTTGAAAATAAGGCCTTCTAGAAATGTCCATCTGAAGGGAATGGAGTGGTTATGTAAAACGATGCTAAGTTTTTATATTGTCGTCTCCACTTCCATATTTCAAATGGAATATCTTTTAAGATCTTTGTTTCTTCGCCTTTGATTTTCAGGGATTTTTCATTTGTCTCTTTCAAAATGACATTTCTGGTAGATCTTTTGGAGAATTTAACAAATATTTCACCAGGCAGTTTATTTTTCTTAATGGTCTGGATAGGTTCGATAAACCATATCCATGTCACTTTGTAAGCAATCCGTTTTAAATCTGTCACTGGTGCCAATGCTTTGCTCAATAACTCCTTTAAATTCTCCCCTTTCTGTTCTGGGATACCTTGGAATTCCAGGACATATGATGATTTCTCCATTTGTAGCTGTAACAATTGCTCTTTGTAGGAGATCCGCTCTTTTCCCACGATCTCCAGTCTCATTTTAATAGAATTTGCCTTAGCATCAACTTGTTTCACAGCTTTGTCAGTTTCATCTGCCCTTTTAACTGTATCCACCAATTGTTTTGGGAAACAGTCAAGCTTATTATTGATATTAGTCATCTGGTCCAACAGAAGGTGCAACGCTGTAGCCATCATGCTTGGGAAGTCAGCAACTGCTTCCAGTTTATGAGAGGTCACTGAGATGGCAGTTCCTGGAGAAGGTCTTTTTTAAAGCGCCATTTTGTCTCCTCTTGTTGACATTGTTTACACAAGGTACAATCCATTTAAACAATCTGAAAGCCTGTTTTTTAAATTCCACTTTAAACTATTTTGCACCCCGTTCGGCTAGCTTATCGATTTTCTTGTTGAGACCATAATTTGCCACCTGGCTGTAGCTTAAGCACCACGATTTTTCTTAAGGGGGGGGGACTCCTCAGCTCCTCTCGTCTCTCCAAATCTGCTAGGGTGTTTGATCAGTTTCTCTGCTTCACTGCTTGTTTAGCTTACGGGGATTTGCAAAGACTCACAGTTCATTCCAGTAGTTTTTGAGAAGCAGAAAGGACAACATATCACTAGATCACTTGCTCATCTCATCCGGCATGCACCTCTGTTCTCCATGTTGGTCTTGTGGCAGCGGGACCTATCGGGGTAAAGAGGAGCCTCAATTCCTCGTCCGTCGCCTTGGAAGAAGCACCTCTCACATCCCAGGCAGGAGACCCCAAAAAGGTCTCTAGGGGGGCTTGGAACTGTTAAGTCGCTCACTTAACAAAGCAGTCAGAGAGTGATTCAGCAAGAATCTTCAACTCGAGTACTTCTCTTATTCTTCAACTCGAGTACTTCTCCAACACAGATCAATATCTGATAGCCAGAACAGCTTTAACATTGCAGCTGTCCTGCTTTTAAACATTCCCGGCTAATATAGTCACGCCTACTGTACAATTAACAACCAATAAGGTTGAACCGATAAAGACCAATCCCGGTCATTCCCGCTCAGGGAACTTGCTTCTCAGTGATTGGCTTGTACTTCCTGGACTAATGATACGATTGGATATGTTTGGATCCTAGTCCAGGATGAAGCTTAACATAACATTCCTATGAGATGTTTCACATATGAAAGTACATGCATTCAATACATCACAGATTCCAATACATCACAGGAACCATCTGAGTCCCCTCCCATCTGCCACGATTTCAGGGCACTCACATTGGAGCTCAATGGAGCACACCCATCCAGCGAGTCACTGAAACCGGAAGCCAGCAGACTTCTGGCTTCATTTTCAAGTTAGTGCTTCCAGGAGAGCAAAAAATGGTTGGTAATGAATACCTCATTGTGTCTTTGAATGCTTAGCTTTTTCATTCTTGATCTCTGATATTATTTCCTTTTTTTTGCTACCGCTATTGAAATGTAATGTAAGAGCCTTTGAAATGATGTTGTCAGCTGATACCCAAAGAAGGATTTGTGTGAAATGAGGATGTATCTAGGAACCTAGAGTGCATATAGAGCCAGTGTGGTGTAGAAGAAGAAGCAGAGATTGGATTTATACCCCACCCTTCACTACCCAAAGGAGTCTCAGAGTAGCTTTCAATCTCCTTGGGAGCGGTGGCACAGCGGTTTTATCCTCTGGTTAACATCTCAACTGAACAGAGTTGCTGTCAGTTCTAGCCTGCGCTGGTGTGAGCTACCAGCCTTGTCCCCAGCTCGCCGTCCACCCAGCGGTTCGAAAGCTTCGGAGAGTAGCTGGGTACCCGCAGGGGAGGTGTTAGCCGGCGAATGGAATGTCCAGCTCAGAAGCTCGGAAGCCTGAAAAAAAGACCTCTTTGGCATCAAGAAGCCTGTAATTGGCCAATCCGGCCAGGCGGTGGCAGTGCAGTGCTACGATTCAAAGCGGCCCAGGAAGAACCAACGTCAGTAAGCCAAGCCGAAAAGTGAATGCCTCTGGAACACGTCTGAAGCCTACAGCTGACCAAAAATCCCCGTCGGCTGCAAAATGTGTGCGATTTAAAGAATTATATGTTGTCCTCCCTTACCCCTATGAAATTGTTAGTCCCTTGTGTGAAACCGTGTAACTGTAAATCTCTCAGAGCCAACAGCTCTGCCGGATTGAGCGATCAATAAATTGAAAGATATCATTGTTGTTGTTATACCCCTCCCCACAACAGGCACTCTGTGAGGTAGCTGGGGCTCAGAGAGCTCTTTTGAGAATTTCTCGTGAGAGAACAGCTCTGAGAGAGCCATGACTGACCCAAAGTCACACCAGCAGCTGCATGTGGAGGAATGGGGACTCAAACCCAGTTCTCCCAGATTAGAGTCCGGGATCCTAACCACTACACCAAACTGGCTTTCAATATAGTGATTAAGAGTGGTGGACTCTAATCTGGAGAACCCGGTTTGATTCACCAGTCCTCCACATGAAGCCATCTGGGTGACCTTGGGCCTGACACTGTTCTTTCAGAGCTCTCTCAGCCCCACCTACCTCACAGGGTGTCTTTTGTGGGGAGAGGAAGGGAAGGCAATTGTAAACTGCTTTGAGACTCCTTCGGGTAGAGAAAGGTGGGTAGAGAACTGTTATGTATTGAGACTAAGCCATTCCTCAAGCTGTACCAGGAACAGGTCAAGCTGTCAGCTAGCTGCCATGCTTTCTTTGTTTACCTTCGTCCCTGCCTTTACGCAACCGCACATGCTTGCTTTGCTTGGCTACCATGGGTAACATAAGGGAGGCACTCCCCCCCCCCGTGCGAACTGGCTCAGCCAGACGGCACTATCAGTATAATCTTGAAGGGAGGAGAAGGCTTGAATTCCACTACGGATGTGAATATTTCTGCTCTCATGGGATTGGGGTGAGTCTCCCATTCATGATGTAATATCCTGCCGGGAGGATTCCCACACGAGCGCTTGGATTTCATTTGCTTAGCTAGATGCAGCATCATAGTATATGTATGGAGCCCCTTGTAGCCTCCCTTATGTTACCCACGGTAGCCAAGCAAAGCAAGCATGTGCGGTTGTGCAAAGGCAGGGATGAAGTTAAACAAAGAAAGCATGGCAGCTAGCTGACATTCTGCCCCCTCAGCCAGACGGCGCTATCAGTATAACCTTGAAGGGAGGGGAGGGCTTGAATTCCACTACGGGTGTGAATATTTCTGCTCTCATGGGATTGGGGTGAGTCTCCCATTCATGATGTAATATCCCGCCGGGAGGATTCCCACACGCGCGCTTGGATTTCATTTGCTTAGCTAGATGCAGCATCATAGTATATGTATGGAGCCCCTTGCAGCCATCATTATTCCTGGCAATGTACCTGTACCATTTGGCAACAGACTAGTATTCCAATAAAACATAGCCTTTCCAGGAGAGTGTGTTTGGACCTGCTTGCTGTTGACCCTGACACAAGCTTGCTACTTTAGAACAATAGCTCACCAGGATCCTGGAACTAACCAATAGATAAGTAGTGTAATGTAAGTAGCCTATCATGGGAAGTGGGTGTGTGTTTGCATGCTTTATAAGCAGAGCTCAAGCCCTGCTAGTTGTCCTTAGAGTTTGCTGAAATCACTTAATAAACTAGAGCTGATCAATGCAATGCACCTAGAACCCAGTATTTAACAAGAACCAACTCTTCTATATTTTTATAAACATAATTTCTATTTTTCTGCTGCTGCTGCTTTGCCCCCTTTTTTTTGCTTCTGATTATGGTGTCTTTTCCCTCAATTAATTATGTGGGCAAGCCTTATTAAATTCTACACATTATATATTTAATCAGGGCTCTTTGAGTAGCAGGAACTTCTTTACATATTAGGCAACACACCCCTAATGTAGCCAATCCTCCAAGAGCTTACAGCAACCCCTGTAAGAAGAGCTCTGTAAGCTCTTGGAGGATTGGCTACATTAGGGGTGTGTCGCCTAATATGCAAAGGAGTTCCTGTTACAAAGAAAGCCCTTAGAAGGGGATGTGAGGCAAAGCACCCCTGGCCTCCTCCTCAAGGGCTGATGTGCAGGTGTTACTAATTGGTCTCATGGCCTTATCATCCTCAAGGCCAGGGATGGTAAGGGCATGATTAGCTTCTCAGGAGAACCTGTGGCCTGATGGATGGAGAAGGAGGGCTGGGGTGATGAGGTAATTTTCTAGAGGATTCTAAGAACATGTTCTGATTGGATGTCATCCTCACCTGATGTTACCCGGCCAAAAACTATAATTTAGCTTAGGTCCTGAAGAAGAGAGACTAGCTGAGATCCTTATGAACTAAAGGCCTAAACTATTACTTGCATCAAAATTGCCAGCAATGCAGAAAAAAGCCAATACTTTGGCCTTTGACTTTGGGATTAAAAGTTTGTGCCATCTAATGCAAGACCTAAGAGTGTTGGGCAGCTGAGCTAGTTTTTCTTATTTTCTTGCTGCATGATTTTAGAGTGGTTTGTTGGATGTATAGTAAACTGTCTATTGATTGAAATTGAAATAAACTCTATAATTCTTTTTAAAATAAACAAGTCCTATAACGAAAGGCTGAAGGAGCTGGGTATGTTTAGCCTGGAGAGGAGATGACTGAGAGGTGATATGATAACCATCTTCAAGTACTTGAAGGGCTGTCATATAGAGGATAGTGTGGAGTTGTTGTCCCAGAAGATCAGACCAAAACCAGTGGGTTGAAATTAAATAAAAATAATTTTCAGCTAAAAATTAGGAAGAACTTCCTGACAGAGTGGTTCCTCAGAGGAACAGGCTTCCTTGGGAGGTGGTGGGCTCTTCTTCTTTGGGTTTTTTTAAACAGAGGCTAGATGGCCATCTGGTAGCAATGCTGATTCTGTGAACTTAGGCAGATCATGAGAGGGAGGGCAGGAAGGGTTGCATTAGTCCTTAGCTCTTGTGGCCCTTTCTTACATGCCCAGGGAAATGCCAATCACCAATTTGGGGTCAGGAAGCAATTTTCTCCAGGCCAATTTGGCCGGGGATCCTAGGGTTTGTTTGTTTTTTGCCATCTTCTGGGCATGGAGCAGGGGTCATTGGAGTGTGTGGGGGTAGTTGTAGATTTAATGCAGTGTGCAGAGGGTTGGACTAGATGACCCTGGAAGTCCTTTCCAACTCTATGATTCTATACTTTTATGCAACTGCCCTTAGGACCCACGGGGTTCAGGCGTTGAACTCCTTGACAGGGGATCAAGTAGAGGATGAGCAGTGAATGTCATATGATGCCACAGACAACCAAATCCAGTAAACTGAGATTGAGGATAGTTGTTCCTGGGTCAGCATGGCGGAATCTTTCTTGACTTGGTAAGCATGGGGCATTCTGTCAGTTGGGAGCCTCAACCAAGGCCCAGGCAGCCCACCAAGCTGGTTTTCTCATAAGTTTGCAGAGTGCCATGAAGGACTACACAGGATAGCTGGTGTTGTCATGTGCTGTTGCTCGTCCCCTCCATCAGTAGGATTGCCAGGTTTTCCCTGGCCACCAGCAGGGGATGGGGATGGGGTTGCTAGATTCAGGTTGGGGAAACTCCTGGAGATTTGGGGGTGGAGCCTGGAAAGGACAGGGACCTCAGTGAGCTACAATGCCACAGAGTCCACCCTCCAAAGCATCCATTTTATCCAGAGGAACCAATGGCCATAGTCTGGGGATGAGCTGCAATTCCAGAGGATCCTGAGATCGCACAGCTAGCATCCTAGCATCCTTATCCTCAGCCAACTGGGCCCAAGAAGTTTAGGCCTGATGCAGGCACCCACCACTTGCAGATATCCACAATTATCCACAGCCAGCCAAGGCCCAGGCAGCCCACCAAGCAAATACGGCCTTGATACATCTAGGGTTGTTTTGTTTTGTTTTGTTTTGTTTTGCGGCTTGCCTTAACCTGCCAGCATTTGACAGGGCCATCATGCACAATTGATGGGCTGCATTCAGCTGGGTGAATCACAACTTTTATAGGCCTGCTATAAAAACAATTAAATGGAGTAGATTATTATCACATTATAAATAGGGAAAACAGAAATCCCCAGCTGCAGTTGTACAATCTTTATTTAATACCCCAAAACCATAAGACCAAACCAAAAGCTAACTGGATTGTGCTTTAAACACAGCCATAGGCAAGGAAGAAATGATCTCAGAAAAGGGCTGGCAATGACGGTTCACAGACACTTAAAAGCCATCAACTAGATGTCTGGTAGCGGTTAGGAAAGCAAACAAAACACTGGCGATGTGTAAATAGAGGGCTGGGGTGCAAATCAAAGAAGATCATTATGTCATTGTTCCAAGGGCCCTGCGACCACACCGGTAGACGGTAGACGAATACAACACTTTGGGCATTGTATACAGGCAGGATGGTGTAACATGGGGTGGGTGAAGGGGATAGAGAGAGAGAACAAAAGGTAACAAAAACATAATACATGGTGAAGTCTACAGATCAGAGGCAAAGGAACCGCATCACAAGAGGTGGTAGGTAAATCAAAAAGTGATTTTGACATTACATACTGGCTTTGATAAGTAAAAGTCTTAGATGATAACGTTTGGGATTTTTATATCATTATCAGTTAGATTTATTGCACATCTTTCTCCAGAACATAAAGATAAGGCAAGCTCCAAATTAATCAAACAAAACTGACCCCAGATAAATGATAAAACGTGAGAGAAACAGAAAACTGTTTCTGAAGGAGACTGAAGGGCAAGAGACTTACTTTAAAAACATGATCGTTGGGAATCAGAGAAACTGGTAGATAATGGTAATTAATCAGTAGAAATGAGCTGTTAACACAATAGCAATTATCTATTTTTTTTTAAAAATGCCTAACAATGGTGTAGTCATAGTTAAATCACTGACAAAGTATATAAATCAGTGATAAATAAACATGGTGTAGCCCCAAGCTAGCTCAATCTTGTCAGATCTTGGAAGCTAAGCAGGGTCAGCCCTGGTTAAAACTTGGATGGGAGACCACCAAGGAAGTCAAGGTTGCTAGACAGAGGCAGGCAATGGCCAACCACCTCTGTTGGTCTCTTGCCTTAAAACCCCTATGGGGGGGGGTCACCATAAATCATGTGACTTGACAACAAAAATTTTTTTTTAAAAAAAAGAAGTCCTACCATTCAGTATTTTTCTAAGTAGTCATTAACTATGTTAATAGTGGCTGATTGTGTTGGGATTAGCAGTGTTTTGGCCCATACACAGTTTTTTTTTGGGGGGGGGCATTTACAGCCTTTGGTGCAAACTGAAAAGACCCAGTGGTTGATTCACATCTAATCTTGATCATCATAACTGAACAAGGGAAGTTTGACTGTTGCATGTGATTCCTTTAGGCAGGAACTGGTCACTTTTTCAACTGTTTCAAGCAGCAGAACAAAGTTTGAGTCCAGTGGCAATTTTAAGACCCAAAAAGTTTTATTCCAGGTATGTTTCATGCACACAAAAGCTTATATCTGGAATAAAACTTTGTTGGTCTTCAAGGTGCCACTGGATTCAGACTTTATTCCGGGGGAAAGATACTAACCTTTCCCGAGACAGCTTCCAGTTCCTGTTCTCCCAGTGTGGGAAGAGAGGATGTGATGTTAGTCTAACTCCATTTTCAATCTTGTCCCAGTCAGATGTGACCATATTGGTTGGCCTTTCTCTTTCCCAATTTTGGATTTGGATATTCCAGTCACATTACTCCATCTGCACAGTGAAGGCTAGAAGCTGGCAGAGAAGACAAGCAGGAAAAGACATGCCTAGAGGAACAGACACCACCTACTGTTGTGTATGCTGACCGCCACCGGGGGGCCAGCGGTCAGCCTGAGCTGCCAGAGCTTGACTCTGGAACAACAATAGGGACTAGGCTCCTAGTCCCTCCACTGGGGAGCCAATGGGATCCGTGGCAGGAGATTCAAACCCACCAATGGTGACCAGGGGTGTGCCCCCAGGGATGTATATAGTTGGCCCCCGGGCCGTTGGCCCCCCGTCTTGTTGTGTACCTAATAAAGCGTGCTATGCACTACGTCGTCGTCTGTCGTTCATCCATGCGGCAACCCACTACACAATACCTACATTCTGCTCTCGCTAGAAATCTATGACAGCCTTGGATAGAGCCAGACCCAGGGCAACAGGGCTTTCAGATCATGCATCAGGAATTCCCCTTCAATTAATCAAAATGTGTTTCGACACAACAGTCTCCTACTGTATTAACTTTCCTTCTGATAATGAACGCCAGAACACATTAATATCTCTGGCCAGGAGGCATTTCTTCACATGACTCAGTACTGGACAAGCGGGAGTTACATCCATCGTTCCTATTCTTCTCTCTGCCCAAAGAGGTCTCTTCTTTTTCTTACTTGGAAATGTTCCCAAGATGTGGGAACACTTTCCTAAGCCCTGGAAAATAATCTTATTTTTCCAATTCAAGACCAAGTGCTGTAACTCAGGACAGAAACTTCCCCCAGAGTAATCAATGTTCTGCCTATACAGTCTTGCCATGTGCCCTGTGTGTGATGCCTTCTCATGCTCTGCCCTGCCTTGCATGGCACACATCACATATCTTCTCATTTTTCCTTTTCGGTATTTTGATCTGTCTTATTGCTTGGATCTCTGCTGCTGACCCAGGCAAACGCTTACTTAGTGGGCACCAAATCTCTGTGCCATGGCAAATGTTTCCCAGTTAGCTAAACCATCGGTGTGGAGGCTGATTGCTAACAATGGGAATTTTCCTTGTATCTTTAATACATATCTTCATGATCATATTTTCCAGCACTCCACAATTTTTATCTGCAGACATTGCAAATATTTGACACAGAGCACTAAATGTACACTCAAGTGAAAAAAAATGGTGAGAACTAATTGCTGGAAGCATATGGTAAAAACCAATGATAAACTGTAAAGCCCCCCTTTTTTGTACCAAAGCCTTACTGCTGGGTAAATATAAAAACAGTACATATTTGGGATATTTGCCAGTTCTGGTCAGTTGTGAAAAGGAGCTTTTATGATAGAAAAGCTTTATTTAATAAAAACAACAACAACTGAGTGCCAAGAATGAACTCCATGAAGTTTGGTAGCCTAGTTTCAGACATAAAAGACATATCATACTTAAAATCTAGCTTTATTACCCAAGTGCAGCATATCAAATGAAACCAGCTGGGCTGAAGTTTGTCTAAAATAATATAATGACATGTATGATTAAACACAGTGTTCCACCCATTAAAACTTTCCTTTCCTTAAGGTAGTTTATTAAGGTATTTTATTAATGGCTTTTCACCATGATCCCATTAGTTAACAACAACGGGGATGCTCGAAGTTGTACAACATTTCCTCCAAAGAATTTGCAGGAGTGGAGGTTATTCAATAACTCATTTATCAGTAATAAGTGCTCTGAAGTGAAGAGCACACAGTAAAGCAGCGGAGCCAGCGGAGAGCACATGAGGGTCTTACGGTGCAGCTGTGTGGATACGATTCCCTTGACTTGTGTGGCATGAGGCTTACAAAGTATAAAGGGTAGGAAGTGAGGTGGAACTGGAATTTAGAATGATCAGGGTCTCTGTGCACCGAGAGCATGGGTGAGAAACAGCTGAGTACATAAAACCTCATAAAGAAAACCAAAACAGAAATATTCCCCATTGTGACTGTTTAGTCTTTCTGCAGAGACTCATGAGGTTCGGGGTATTATCTATTTTTAATATCATTTGACCTGAAAAAAAATTTATGCTACCATCTGGAATATGTGAGGGTCTCTGTGTCACAGACTTTATACCCACAGTGAAAGAAAAGAAGGCATACAGAAAATGTTTAAACATTATTCGACAAATGTCTTAAACATGGTGGGTTTTTTTGGCTAGGGACCTAACCAATGGAACTAAGTGTATTTCCACAGATATAGCAAAAGAAAATATGATTTTTTACAAGCTATAATAAATCTTTCTATTTCAAGTATTGCAGTGAGAGTGCTTAAAATACTGGGACTATGGTAAGTAAGTAAATAAATAAATAAATGTATAAGAGACCAAAATCAACGGGGGAAAATACAGAAGACTGAAAAGAAAGGTTACATTTGAAGACTTGACTACATTTCTGAATACATCCAAATGTTATTTGCATGACTCTGGTAAATAAAGGCCGCGTTCACACGGGGGGAATTGATGTGGAAAACAGACAGTTAGAGGGCGCATCAAACCGGCACGATCATACGTCAACATCTGGGAAGCATTCCGCTTCCATCTCCAAACTGTGGCATCGGGACGAAGAACCGCTTCAAAAAACAACCGGCAAAAGGGTACTATCAACTGGAAAAAGCGGCTCGGCGGCAAGCGTCTGATTGCGGAAGCGGAGATAAGACGGGGCATTCCGCGCGCATGTGTCGGGGCGCCGGAAACGACTGTTTTTTCCCCCGCCACGCTCCCACGTGATGCGAACAAGCGTGCGACTGTGCACGCGTGAGTAGCGTGTGCTTGCGCACGCGCAGTAGCGTAGGATCGCATACGCGCCAGTAGCGTGCGATCGCGCATGCGCAGGATTCCGAAAGCGAAACAGCGTCTCCGCGCACCGCGGAAAACCATTGAAACCCACCGAGGCGTCCCCGGCAGCCGTTTGGGACACTGCCAAGGAAAGATGCCGAAGCCAAAGTCCCGTGAGGTGTCATGGAAGCGGCCAGAGATATTGGACCTGTTGGCCCTCTGGGGAGACAAGAAGATCCAGCACAGCTTGTTAGGGGCGGTCAGGAACTATGAGATTTTTGAGGAGGTCGCGGCAGGCATGGCTGCCCGTGGACATCAGAAGACGCCTGACCAGTGTCGTGCCAAAGCAAAGGCCATGCGCCTGCAGTACAAAAAGGTTGTGGCCCATAATGAGACCTCTGGCAACAGCCCAATAACGTGCTCCTACGATGAGCTACATGAGATCCTGCACCAGGATGAAGATATACATCCAGATGCAGACATCGTTCAGAGCCTTGACAGGCCTCCCAGCTGAAGACGCTCCCAGACCATGTTCACAACCTCAGAAGAGGCATCTCGGCTGCTCTTCTCCGAGGATTCCCAGGACACAGCAGAGCCATGGCCATCCAGGCAGGTACGTAACGCCAACACCTCAACATACTGCAGGGTTCACTCACCATGAAGGTGTCACACATTATGGGGCACGCACGC
>NW_015165919.1:94094-94869 GCF_001447785.1 Gekko japonicus
CGCATCAAACCGGCACGATCATACGTCAACATCTGGGAAGCGTTCCGCTTCCGTCTCCAAGCTGTGGCATCGGGACGAAGAACCGCATTAAAAAACAACCGGCCAAAGGGTACTATCAACTGGAAAAAGCGGCTCGGTGGCAAGCGTCTGATCGCGGAAGCGGAGATAAAACGGGGCATTCCGCGCGCATGCGTCCGGGGTGCCAGAAACGGCCGGGGTTTTTTTTCCGCCACGCTCCCACGTGATGCGAACAAGTGTGCGATCGCGTACGCGCAGTAGCGTGCGATCGCGTACGCGCCAGTAGCGTGCGATCGCGCATGCGCAGGATTCCGAAAGCGAAACAGCGTCTCCGCGCACCGCGGAAAACCATTGAAACCCACCGAGGCGTCCCCGGCAGCCGTTTGGGACACTGCCAAGGAAAGATGCCGAAGCCAAAGTCCCGTGAGGTGTCATGGAAGCGGCCAGAGATATTGGACCTGTTGGCCCTCTGGGGAGACAAGAAGATCCAGCACAGCTTGTTAGGGGCGGTCAGGAACTATGAGATTTTTGAGGAGGTCGCGGCAGGCATGGCTGCCCGCGGACATCAGAAGACGACCGACCAATGCCGTGCCAAAGCAAAGGCGATGCGCCTGCAGTACAAAAAGGTTGTGGCCCATAATGAGACCTCTGGCAACAGCCCAATAACGTGCCCCTTCTACGATGAGCTACATGAGATCCTGCACCAGGATGAAGATATACATCCAGATGCAGACATCGTTCAGAGCCTTGACAGGCC
>NW_015165919.1:95577-98072 GCF_001447785.1 Gekko japonicus
TCCCTGGTGGGTAGTCATCAACCACCGCTGCACGGGGGACACTCACGGGTTTTACGGCCCTTCGCCATCGCACCCTCCAGGGCCCCCACGCGCTGGGGGATGGTGGTGCTGGAAGGCCCGGCAGCCTGAGGCATGTGTGGCTGTTCCCCTGCAGGACATCAATAGCAGGTCAGTTGCAAGAACCATCACCCCTGGCCCGGGGGAAGGGCAGGGGGCCCAACCTACCTGCGTCCGTATCAGGGGCTGAGGTAATCACGACCGGACTGGCAGGCATGGCCATTGCGCCCTCCGCTCCAGAGCTGCCCCCTGCACGGAAAGAACGGGAAGGTAATGGGGGCAGTGAACACCAGCTTTAAGGGCAGGCTGCCATGGGCCCCAGGGCCTCAACCAGTGCAACCTCCACCCAGATGACTCGGGTGCCCCAGCCAACCATGGTTGGAGTGCCCCTGCAGGGGCCAGGCCCACGACCACAGACCACAGCACCAGTGGCTGGTGTGTGCAGTCACCATGTGCTGGCCCAGGTCTCCACCAACGTCCCTCAGCCACATCGCCCCGGGGGGAGGGGGCCAGGGACACTGGCACACACTGACACTGGCACACACCACATCCATGTAACAGCATACACCTACCTGCCTCCGCCGCAGCAGCCTGTGCTGGGGATGATGGGGGCGATGACACCACGAGTACCGCCCCTAGGGAGGAGACGGTGCATCATCACAGTGGTAAGTTGACTGTGGCGGCCCAAGCAGACCCCCATGCCATTGGCCACGGTGGCTACAGGAGGGCCACCAGCCGATGGGGGCTGGTAACACCTCCAGCATGGGGAGCACACTGAATGGTGGACCACCACAGTCGTAGCGACACCAGTCGCCATGGAACATGGGGCTGCGCTGCCATGTGGCGTCCTACTGGACCCATCCACCACTCACCTTCATCCTCAGGCCCCTGGCTAGGGTCACCTGGAGATGGGGGGGCCGCCTCCCATCCAGGTGACGCCACCCTCATTCGCCTTGCACGGGGCCGCCCTGTGAATGGGGAGATAGTGGGTGCATTGCCACACCTGGTAACGACAGGGGTGGGTGGGTGTCGGGAATACTCACGGTTAGGGGTTCTGTGGTGCCACCCAGGCTGCCCGCCTTGCTCCCACAACGCCCTGAGGAGCTGGAACCGGGGAGGACGTTCCCCCCGTGGGGGGATGCCCTCCCTGTCCTCAAGGGAGCTTGAACTTCGCGCGAATTTGGGCTGGTGTCTGGCGGTAGCCCTGTGCCGCCATCGCGTCTGACACCTCCTGAAAGAGCGTCAGGGTCTCCAGGTGTGTTGACGGCATCACCCTGTGGAATTACAGAGTGCAATTAGAGGATTGCATGGTGGAATGTTCTGCCAGTACAGGACAAGTGCCCTGAGGTGGAACACTATCCAGCCTAGGATACTGTCACCTACATTTCCCCCCCACCCCCAGCGGGCAACTTGTATATGGTAGCATTACCTAATCTGCTGTTAGTGTATGACTTGGGAAGACAACTTGGAAGACGGGAGGGAGATAAGGGGATATCATATGAAAGTGAGGTGGCCACGTTTGTGGTTGATACGATGTTGTTCTGGCTGGTGGGAACCAGGGAGGATGGTGAGGCACTCCAAAGGAATCTGTCACGGATGGACGCCTGGCCGTCAACTTGGCAAATGGGGTTCAATGTGGCCAAGTGCGAGGTGATGCACATTGGGGGCAGACCTCCGCATTATCATTCACAGTGCTGGGATCTGTACTGGCATAGACATGGCAAGAGAGGATCTTGGAGTTCTATAGGACACTCAGTGAAAATGTAGCTACAGTGTCTGACTGCAGTAAAGACGGCCAATACTAATCTTGGGTGTTTTAGGAAGGGTATTGAAAACATATCTGCCACTATCATTCTGCCCCCATGTATGGCTCAATGGTGACACCTCATTAGGAATACTGTGTGCACTTATGGTCACCACACCTTGAACAGGATATTTTAGCTGTGGACACAGTGCAGACAAGGGCAACTAACTGGGTTGGAACAGTTTCCCTATGGGAACAGGTTACAGCGCTTAGGGCTCTTTAGCTTGGTGAAACAAAGACCAAGGGGTGACATGATCGAGGTCTATAAGATTATGCACGGGACAGAGATGGTAGAGACAGTGGTACTGTTCTACCTTTCTCACAATACAAGAACTCATGGCCAGTCCATGAAACTGCTGAGAGGGCGGGTCGGAAAGGATGAAAGGTAGTACCTCTTCACCCAAAGAGTGATGCACATATGGGACTCACTGCCACAGGGAGTGGTGGCGGCTACAAGCATGGCCAGCTTCTCAAGTGAACTTGAGAATCATATGGAGCAGAGGTCCATCAGTGGCTATGAGCCACAAGGTATAGATAGGGGCTCTGTCTTGGTGGTCCTTGGAGGGGCCAAAAGTGGAAGGGCTTCTAATGTACTGGCCCCACTGGTGGAGTTCCTGATGGCACTGGTATTTCT
>NW_015165919.1:98978-123436 GCF_001447785.1 Gekko japonicus
TGTCCATCCGCTTGCCCTCCCCCTCCACCATGGGTCCCTCTGCACTGTGATCTGGTGTGGATTGGCACTGTGCTGCGGACTTTGGTGGCCTGAGTCCTGTTTGGGAGGTGTGCCGACCTTACATCGTGGTGCAGCCATGCATGAGATACAACAGCACTTACTCGCTGGCCACGGTGCGCCCCGCCCACGCCTCTGGCCGCACTGCCCGCATGCTTGTCAGTCCACGTCCCGCACCCCTGTTTCCTGTACTCACCCTGTCCGGGTTCCGGAGGTAGACAACTCGTTTGAGGAGCTGTTCTCTAATGGCACGTGTGACTTCGATGACAATGCCGGCCACGGTGGACCGTCCTAGTCCAAACTGCTGGGCTATGGTGCTGTAGGACATGGTGTTGGCCATCCACCAGACAGCAACAGCAACACGCTGCTCCACAGACACCGGAACACGCATCTCTGTATGCTCCCGGTGGAGTCTATCCCTGAGCCCGTCAACCAGCCAGGTGAATGTCGCCCTGTGTAGACAGACATGCCATATTGACTGAATGGTGTATGCACCTGCTGCTAACTTGTCCTGTCTGAGATGTTTGGCGGCTGTGGTGGCCGGGCCCTGTGACCACTGAGCTGCCAGTATGAGACCATTTATCACCAGGGACCACCAACAGTGGGATGTGTCCACCTGGGCCTGGCCATAAAGGGGGGGCCACATGTGCCACACGATTCAGATGGGTTGGGTGTTGGTGGGCCATGAGTGAGGTGTCCTGACTGACCTCTTGGGTGCCATTGGTTGTCCTCATGGCCATGGCTCATATTGGCCCTGCCATCTGCTTATGAGTACCTGACCATGAGTGCCCCCACCATTGAATGGGCCCCCTAGCATTGTGGCTCCATCTGTCATCTGCAGCATTACAGGCCACTGCCGAGGGACTGCCCACGCCAAACATGGTCCAGGGGCCACTGTCAGTGAGTGGCATGACCTTTCTCCTGAAGTGCTGTAGCCACGTCATCCTGAAGTGCTGTAGCCACTGCTCATTTCCCCAGACGTGTGTGACGAACTGGGTCCACCAGTCCTTGGATCTGGGGTACTCCCACCAGCAGCGTCCGGGCAGGTGCTCTGCCAGGCTAATGAGATGAAGGGGGTATTCAGCCCCATGGATCTGGCGCCGCCTTGCCCTTGTTTGACGTGTGGCTGCAGCTCGTACAGCCGCATTGAGCCACCATCTCCTTCTGGCAGTGAGCATCAGCTTCCACAGCCTCACTGCCGCCAGTTTCCTGCACCTGTTTGCTGCCACCGCTGCACATGCTGCTCGGATGGCTGTTGGCTGGTGATCCTCCCCATCCTCCATTTGGGATGCTCCGATCCCAGTCCTCGTCCTGTCCCTGCCCTTCCCCACGCAGCTTACTTTGTTGATGTGCGGATGTAAGCTCCGTGCATACACTCTGTGTCGTGCGCTTGCGCGGAGCTCCGAGCTTTCGGTTCGGGACGGCGCATGCGCGCAGCTCTCAGGTCTCGTCTTGCTTTGTTTCGGGACGGCGCATGCGCACAGCTCTCAGGTCTCGTCTTGCTTTGTTTCGGGACGGCGCATGCACGCAGTTCTCAGGTCTCGTCTTGCTTTGTTTCAGAACAGCGCACGCGCGCAGCTCTTAGGTTTCATTTTGCTCGTCATGCGCACCCTTGACTTCCGTTAATAAAAAAATAAACCGCCGCAACTTGCGACGCCCGATCACACCATGCCGTATTTTCCTGCCCTTTGATGCGCACCTACATCGCGTGTGATCACAAGGTACTGATCTTTCCGCGGCATCTCGGTCGTCGTGTGATCGTGATAAAGTGGTTCTTTTTGCTGCGGCTCATATTTGCCGCACTTCTGCAGCAGATCTACTGGATAGTGTGGCAGGGACCAAGGATGACTTAAAGTTTGAGATTCATTTATACATCATAAATGTATGGCTAGCCTGATCACATCAAATGTTGGAAGCTAAGCAGGGTCAACTCTGGTTAGTGTTTATATTTTTATGTATATGTGTGTGTGTGCATGCACCCAGAAGTCATGGCAACCTCTGGTGACTGACCCCTACTGGGGACCTGGAGGATATTCAGAGAGGTGGCTGAATAAAGCCTGCCCCTGCCTCCTGGCTCTGGAATTCCAAGATGGTCTCCCATCCGAGTACTTTCCAGAATCGACCCTGCTTAACTTCTGAGATCTGACAAGTTTGGACTTGCCTAGGATATCCAGGTCAGGGCTAACTATGGTTAGTATTTGGATGGGAGACAACCTAGGAATTCCAGGGTTGCAATGCAGAGGAAGGCAATGGCAAACCACCTGTTAGTCTCTTGCCTTGAAAACCCTACAGAGTCACCATAAGTTGGCTGTCACTTGGTGGCACACAAAAGCAATATATAAGGATGCTGGCGAAAATCCACCAGAAAGCTGAAATGAATGGGAGATGTATTTACATGACATCTATTCCCTTCAGTGGGGTGTTTGTTAGTGTACTTGCGGAATTTGTCCTTATTTTATTTATTTGAAGTTGTACCCAGATCTATCTCCCAAAGGTTCTAAAAGGTGCATCGAAGAGTCGCACTCCACTACTTTCACCCAGTGCACTTCTCAGTATGAAATAGAAGATCGCCAGGGAAGGGTCAGAGCCTCAGTTTTTTTCATGCTCCCTTTGGACCCATCAACATTGTTGAGGCTAAAAGACACACAAGAGACTTGGACTTTGTCCCCTCCAGTGTAGAGGCAACGTGGGGAGATGTAGGGTTTCATGGCCCATAACCATCCGCAGCCAGCCTGGCATTTCAGGGTGGATGAAGTGATGGAAAAAAGGGGTGAAGACAAACTGTAGACAGCACAAGGAAAAACAAGAGTGAAGTCTCAGTTGCTCAAAAAAAGAAGGATGTAAGCCTTTGTAGGGGATAAGGAGCGTCACCCGGTCTGGTCCATTATAGTTCTCATCTTCCAGAAGTTCTGTCTTAGGTCCAGAAGTTGATGATCGTAGTCGGACTGGCACGGTTCGCGCCGGGCTCCGTACTAATGCCTGGAGGTGGAGGGACGCGGGGGAACAGTCCAGGAGACGCAAGTGTCCCTCAACCCACTCCCTCAGCGACAGCCGAGACGCCGAGGGAACTCAGGGGAGACGGAGCGGTCCGGCACGGACAATGCTCCTTCGGCACAAGTGGGGAGGGCCCGGGTGAAAGACAGAGGCGATTGGAGGGTCCCTGCCTTACCTCTCACCCTCGGAATGAAAGCGGCAACGGGCGACAGACACGGCGTCCGAGGCGGAAGTAGACACTCCCCTGAATGCACAACTCCACGGGGATTTGAAGGGAGGCGGGGCAAAACAGGGAAACCCTCAGGGATTGGGGGAACGCAGAGCGCAATGGATGGAAGAGCCATGCCGTTCCTGGCCTGGCTTGCAACAGGTGCATGGGGTAGAGGGGAAGAAAGTGAGAACAGGGAAGGACAGTGGTGATGGTGAGGAATGATCTTGTCTAGAGGGAAAATCACTGCTGTTTATTTTATTTAATCTAGTTATTTAAAACATTTTTTGTCACTTTCCCACCAGATCATGGTCCCCAAGGCAGCACACATAAAACATTAGAATAATTCAAAATAACATTGAAATTATAAAATAATTCAATAAAAATGCATACAAAAACAACAGCAAAAGCAGTGTGGAGGACCAACTACCATTACTGGGGGTATGCCAAACCACACACACACACAAATCTTCACTTGCTGGCAGAAGACACCAATAGAGGGGGACAGATGAATCTCCTTGAGGAGGGGAGTTCCAATTTTGGTGCCACAAATGAGAAAGTCTTTTTTTCGAATTTCCACTTCTCTAACCTCAGATGGCAGAGGCAACTGAAGCAGGGCCTCTGAAAATGACTGGAGTGAACTGGAGGTTCCTGTGGGAGAAGGTGGTCCCTTTAAAGGTCAATACCAGCACCTTGAATTGAGCCTGGAAGCAGACTGGAACCCAGTGTTGATGGAACAAGACTGGAATGACCCACTCCAGTCAACAGGTTGGCCTTAGCATTCTGTACCAACTGCAGCTTCTGGACAGTCTTCAAGGGAAGCCCCACATAGAGCACATTGCAGTAATCTCATAATGGTGTCACCAAGGCATGCAGTGCAGCAGAAAGAAGTTTTCTGCCCAGGAAGGGTCACAGTTGGCTTGCCAGCCAAAGCTGGTCACTATTGCCACCTATTTACCCAACAGGAAACTGGGGTCCACATGCACTCCCAAGCTATGAACTTGCTTCTTTAGAGGCAGTTCAACCCCATCCAGAACAAGGGATAACCCAGACCTCCCCCCCACCAGTAAAAAGTAAAGGTTCCCTTGCTTGAAAGCCAGCCGAAGAGCCAGCGCTGTCTGAAGACATTTCCATGGTCATGTGGCCGGCATGACTAAACACCAAGGCGCATGGAATGCTGTTACCTTCCCACTGAAGTGGTACCTATTTATCTATTTGCAATTTCTTGTTTTCGAACTGCTAGGTTGGCAGGAGCTGGAACTAGAGACGGAAGCTCACTCTGTCATGAGGCACAATCGGGTCTCGAACTGCTGAACTACCGACCTTCCACAGCTTGCTGTTCAGCGTCTTAACTACTTGAGCCACCGCAGCTCCCCCTCCCCCCACACCAGTAGCACCTCTTTTTTTCGGGATTAAGTTTCAGCTTGTTAGCTCTCATCCTTTCCAAAACTGCCTCCAGGCAACTGTTCAGTTTCCACAGCCTCCATGAGATTTGCTGGTAGCATGAGATAGAGCTGAATGTCATCTGAATGTCTTTGGATGACCTCTCCCAGCAGATTTGCATAGATGTTGAAAAGTATGGGGGAATCACGTAGGACAGAGGCCAAGGGTCAGAGCAACAGTCCCTCAACACTGCACTCTCAAACCTACCCTCAAGGCAGGACCAGAACCACTGCAGAACCCCCAGACCTCAAAAAGCAATCCAGAAGGATACTATGACCGATGACATCGAGAGGTTGCCTTCAGTGAGTGCAGTTTGGAGTAGTGGTTAAGTGGGCGGACTCTAATCTGGGAGAGCCGAGTTTGATTCCCCACTCCTCAACTTGCACCTGTCTGGATGACCTTGGGCAAGCCGTAGTTCTGTCAGAGCTGTTCTTGAAAAAAGAGCCATTCCTCTCAGAGCTCTCTCAGCCCCGCCTGCCTCACAGGGTGTCTGTTGTGGGGAGGGGAAAGGAAAGGCGTTTGTAGGCCGCTCTGAGACACCTTTGGGTAGTGAAGGGCGGGGTATAAATCCAATCTCCTCCTCCTCCTCCTTCTATATTAATTGCCTGGGTCCCTCATACTTCTCAAACCACATCTCCCTATTAGGGTGTGGTCTCAGTGTATACCAAGCCGATAAATACCCCCCCCAAATACCTTAACAGCCATGCCTGAATCAAAGCCAATATCATTCAGATTGTATTAGCGTTTGTTCAGCGTGGCTAAATGTGATAAGTTCATTAACCAAGTTGGGCTGTCATAGCAGCACAACTCAGCTAGGGAACTGAAGGCATTTAAACTTTTTAAAACTTTTAAACATTTAAAATTAAACTTTAAATGCCTTCAGTTCACTTGCTGAGCTGCACTGTCACTGCGGCCCGACTTGTCCAGTGAACTGGACACATTTAAACTTTAAATGGCTTCAGTTCGCTCACACAACTCAGTGAGTTAAATTCTCCATCATGCTCTATGGGGATAGTCCCCATAGGGTATAATGGCGCCGAATAAATGTGGGTGAGGAGGACACTTTCACTCACTAGGTTTAAGAAGGCAGGTGATGCAGCCTTATTCCAGAGAGGATTCTAAGCCTGTGTACTTGCTGATTCTGCATAGTTTTAAAATGTCATGTGTTTCAAATTTTTACTGTGGTTAATTTGTAATTTGTGTTTTTTCATCTTGCGAATTGGACTGTAATTAATGTACTTGCAACCTGGTTGCTGCGTTGTTACTGCCCTTGAGCCGGAGATAAAGGGTAATAGAATAGAAATGTTTTAAATTAATTCATTCCTTCACTCAATCAGTCTCCCCCCGCTATTGCTTTCCCCTGTAGCATTAGCAAGAATTGAACGCTTGAGAAATCTGACCACAAGTTCTGCCTATGAAACACCAGCTGAGGGCTGCTTTGTTGCTTGGGGAGAAGTGGCTTGTCCCTACTGGAATATTTGGTTTGCCCAGCCACAGAAGTGTGATCTTGAGTGCAGTAAATAAATCTCCCAAGAAGTATATAGCAAAAAGTAAAAATGACATTTATTCAAACAAGCTCACATTTAGGTTGCAGTTGACAGGCGAGAGAGAAGCCTAATCTAAAGAGTACTTTCCTCACCACGAGTGGCCAGCTAATCTGGCATCATGTATATAGAAGTATGACGACACCGTTTCTACAGCAGAGCAAAAGGTGTGAGTCCAGTGGCACTATTTCCACAGGGGAGACCTATAGAGACATGTGACTCCATGAACAGCCATGTAAAGAATGGGGGAGAACAAAGGATACACAGAGAGAGGGGAGGTCAGAGGGCAGCTCTCAAGTTAAGACAAAGAGAGAGACATCCCATTCAAGGAGAATACGCCTATACACACTTAGAGTGACACTGTGCCCCCCAGTGCCCAGGCATGCTGAGTCGCTCATTCCGACAGTCCCACTGATACATAAATGGTAGGTTCGGAGCGCAATAGCCACCCAGTAGCAGTCTACTTTGGCTCAGTGGTTAAGATGCTTAGCTGCATTCCAGAAGGTCAGTAGCTCAGCCGTTCAAGACCCTAGTGCCCTGTGACAGAGTGAGCTCCCATCTTTGGCCCCAGCTCCTGCCAACCTAGCAGTTCAAAAGCAAGAAATTGCAAGTAGACTTCGGTAGGAAGGTAACAGCATTCCATGCGCCTTAGCATTTAGTCATGCTGACCACATGACCACGGAAATGTCTTCAGACAGCGCTGGCTCTTTGGCTTGGAAATGGAGATGAGCATTGCCCCCTAGAGTCGGATTCGACTGGCTTTCGAGCAAGGGAATCCTTTACCTTTAGTAGTCTAGTACTTGGAACTGCATGGGGTGTCTGAAGTTGAGAGGTACCACAGACAGTGTTCCCTCTAAAATGACTTAGTGTGAGCTAGCTCACATTTTTTTTAGCTTCCAGCTCACACATTTTTGTCTTAGCTCAGGAAGGATGGCTCCAGAGCAAACTAATTTATGCAGTAGCCAAATTGCTCACTCACAACTTTAATGTCTGTAGCTCCCAAAGTAGAGTTTTTGCTCACAAGACTCCACAGCTTAGAGGGAGCATTGACCACAGACGAAGCTTCTGAAGAACCCACAGGGGCACCCCCACACATTGCAGCACTGTAGCCTTGAAGGTACGAAAGCATCAGTGATGTTTGCAAGGTCTGCCTGTGACAGAAGGAACCACGGCCTTCTTGCATGGTGGTTTACCCGTGGACCCACAAGCTTTCCACATCTTCCAGTTGAGTGCTGAGTGGAGCTGAACTACATTGATGAGAAGTATCTGAACATTGGACCAATGAGGTGTTCAGCCATCACAACTTTGGTCTTGTCTAGATTTTTCCTAAGTTTACTGGCCCAGTTACGGCCAGTCATTAGGTTAACATGGAATTATTCTTGGATGGATCCGCATCCATGGCAATATATTCTGTGCACTGATGCTCAGTAATGGCTTTCTATTCATACCAAACAAGAAAAAAGTACAGGCAAACCTCTGCTGAGCACCACAGGCAGCACCCAGGTGAAGCAATGAATCTTTCATCACCTTTTGAGTTGATTACTCGAGGCCCAGTGATCCTGCAGTTACATGATTACTTCATGATTTAATGGTGTCAATGATGGCAGGAATCTAAAAGGAACACTCTAGACAGAGATTATCAAATAATATTCTTCTTTCCAGCTCTGGTATTCTGGACTACGGTTAATCAGAGCACGGCTTATTTATGCACATAACATCTTGCTGTGTCAGATGCAAAGGTACATCAATGCTTTGCTCCATGCCTAAATATTCATTTTGCTTTTTAAAGAACTCATAACTTTGTTCCTTTCATTCACACACGGAGAAAGATTTCCAGAAACAGAGTGTTTATGTGCTGAGTGCAGTACTCCATGGACTTTATGGTCTAATGGAGTGCGAGAGGGGGCCTGTGGTTTTTCATCTTGTTTTCAGCTGTACAAACACAACATACTTCTCTTTCCTTTCAGGGGCCAGACTCAGGCTCACTCAAATGCCAGGGTTAACAGCAATAGGTTGCTAGGGCTTTAAAAATCAAGCTGGGTAGGCTTGATGCCATTCATCTTAACACCAAACATATTGACAGTGTTTATTTTTTCTGTCCCAACCTCAGCTCCCAAATAAACAGATCAGTGGCTGATTTTCAGGGCTTTTTAAAAAGAAGAACTTAAAAGCCTATCTGAGCCTATTATCAAAACCAAGCTGAACCTGCTTTGGAAGGGGGAAAAAAGAGAGAAGAAAGTGAGGCATGACCTCAGAAACTGAAGAACCCAGTTCTTAGTTTCAGCTCTCTCAAAATTCAGAGCTTAGTCTGCAGAGACATTTTGTCAAGTTGCACCTGTCATTTGTTGGTTTCAAAGGCATTGTGTATATTTAGGTCTGTGAGCTGGATCCCATGGATCCGTTCTGTTATTGGGCAAGTCTGCGTTGGCTTCTCCCTCTGCATTGCATGCTACTATCATCGGATTTTATGGTACCCTCTACACTGCATGCCACTTTCACTTTCTTTGATCATTGGGTTTTATGGTACCTTCTGTATAGATTTATGGCAGTTCAGGGGTGACTTTGCAGTCAGTAAGGCGTTGCCCCGGGGTATCTGAATGTGGTTTTGAGCTGCAACTTTTCCTCAGTGTTGAGAAAATGTGGGGCGAATGCCAGATGCAGAATGACCCATTGCCTGCCCCTTCCTCCAACAGATGGGGCTGTCCCCTAATGCAAGGGACTCTTTCTCAAGCAGCATCACCAGTAGCAGAAGAGACCTGTGGGTTCCAGAACATGTGTTTGTTTGTGTGTGTGTGTATGTGTGTGTGTGATCTGAGGTGGTCAAGTCAGCTTGTTTTATTGCTGATAGCTGAAGGCTTTTGCCATTTTAACATAAAAGAAACAGAAATTTAAAAGATGCAAAGACCATGAAGATTTTTTTATTATTATTAAAACAACCACCAAAAACTGAGCAAATCTTAAAACAGTAACATTTATGGTTAAAAGAACAAAAAAATTCAAACATCCTTCCCATAAGACAAGTTAAATGACAAAAAGTTTGAGCAATTTGCTATCTGGGCAGATGCGGCTGTAGCTCCAATTTTCTTTGTTGCCAATGCGTAGAAAGAGGCCATGTGAGTTACAGAGGGCTCTGTATCGGATTAGTTATCTTTCCCATCACTGAGCTTGAGTTTAAATGGGTTAAACTAGCTGTGAGCAATTCATATCTAGGACCCCAGTCACACGGGCCAGATAATGTGGGGCGGGGGGGGGGAGGCGTGGCTGTTTGCCCTGGAGAAAAATAAAGTACGGTAGCCCGTTCACACAGTCCCCCAAGGCTTTTCGCTTAGGCTGTTAGCTCGCAATCACACGACGATGCTGCAGTGTGGCAAAGAAGCGGCATGGCAAGCATTTTGCGTTTGTGCGCATGCACAGTTCTGTGGAGCAGCACTGCTTTCAGTTATGTGTTGGTGTGCATGTGCTTACAAAAAACATCCGGTTTGCGACGGGACATGGATGGGTGCTGGTTGCCACGGGATACTAGCGCTCCCGCAATCAGACGCCTGCCCCTGCCATGCATTTTCCGGATTCTAGTGCATTTTCCATGGTACTTTTTTACTGCGCGTCTTCGGCAGGACGCCACGGGTTGGCCACGGGTGTGCTACGCTTCCCAGATATTGCGGCATGGTCGTGCACCAAAAATCCACATGACATTCGTGCCTTTAGCATGGAAAATCCTCCGTGTGAACGGGGCCAAAGTTCAGAGTAAAGCGGGCTAGAAATCCTGATGTTCCACAGAATTATTTAGCAATAGCTATTTGGACACATTGACCAATTAGCATAGGAGGAAAACGGATGCCCATAAAGGCTAGCCTAAGTCTCTAGAAAATAATGCAGATCCCTTTTATTCAGCTTGTATCACTGAGAAAATCTGGAACCAGATAGGATTTGTGTGTCTCTCATATGGCATCATGGTCAAATATTTAGTCTCGAAGTTTTGTGCCATTGCATAAGAAATGCTGACATCTATTGTAATGGAATAACACCGAAAAATTCTCTGTCACTACAGTGGATTAATGACACATGCCTTTCTAGCCTGGTTTATAGAAAGAACCAGTAATTTCATATAAAATCTCAAGTTAACAGGCTTGTTGAAGGGTCTTCTACATGTATTACAAGAAGAGGGGCTAGGTAAAATATGTTGGCCTTAAATATACAATTCATCCAAAAGGTTACTCATTTGGTAGTTGAACAAAGTTTGAGTCCTGTGGCACCTTTAAGATCAACAAAGTTTTATACCTGGGCCCCGTTCATACGAGGCAGTTTGGGCCGGGAGCAGGCCGGATTGGAGGTGCATCAGACGGGCGCGATCCCACGGCAACATCTGCCTGGCGTCACTCTCCCGCCTCCAACCCGGCCCTTCCCCCGATGAAGCGCATCAAAGATGAACCACCTACTTCGGTGGTTCATCTGGTTGAGGCGCTTCATCCTGGCCGTGGGATCGGCGGCGCGTCTTGCCGCCGTCGCATCCCCGGCCCCCTGCCGTACTGCGCATGCTCGAGCATGCGCAGTACGGCAGCCTCCCCCTCCGACTAGTGTCTTCCTCCCCGGCATCTGATCGTGCCGGGGAGCAACGGAGCGCAGCAACCAGGATCCATGGGATCCCGCCGGGGCGTTTCTTTTTTGGTGCGGCTTTTAAAAGCCGCGCTTCGCCTCCTCTTTTCCCTGCCGTGTGGCAGGGGCCCTGGTATAAGCTTCCATATTGCATGCACAGTGTGCATGCCCATGAAAATTTATACCAGGAATAAAACTTTATTGATCTTAAAGGTGCCATGGGACTCAAACTTTTTTCTGCTGCTTCAGACCAACATGGCTACTCGCCTGAATCTGTGGTGGTTGAATCAAGTATGCAGTGTTTTATTTATGTCTTGGGGGGAGAATAAGGGGGTGTGGATGCCCCATAGTTGACTTTTGCCCAGGACCCCAGAAGACTGCTATTAGCTGATATTTTCCCTGTGTTTGTTTGTTTTTGATTTTTTTTTTAAAAAAGGAACCTTGGAGAAAATGGAAAACCAGAGATTAGAAATTAGAAGCAATAACCAGAACAAATGATACTGGTATGTATTAAGAGTTAGATAGTAGTAGAGGTGACTTCCTCCAAGCATAAAGCTGGAATAAGTAAGCTACCATCTTGCTGGAGTGAGCGGCTCAGCATGCCTGGACATGGAAGGGTGCTACATCACTCTAAGTGTGTATAGGTGTTATTTCATTTAATGGGATGCCTCTCTTTGTCTTAACCTGGGAGCTGCCCTTTGACCCCTCCTCTCCCTGTGAAAAGTACTGAGAAGCGTTGAGTGATTTCAGCAAAGTACTTTTATTCAGAAGGAACAAAGATGAAGTGAGCCGGCTCGCAGGCCCTTATATATGCACAGAAACCCTTCACCAAAACACACCCCCTACTTCCCTATAGGCTATATACAGTAGCCGAGAGTCCCATAGGCTCTCGGCTGCGGACCTGGCCCTCTGATAGGTGCGGGCTAGGATCCGCTTGGCTATTGTTCTCTCGGAGCGAAGCTTCAGGACTTTGCATGACCGCATGGCCCAACGGTTGCGCACATGGTCAATGGCGGAGTACATTACACTCTGTATTTGTCCTCTCACTCTCTGCACATGGCCTTCCATGGAGAAACATGTCTCTGCAGGTCTCTCCTGTAGGCTTGATCTCTCACTGGAGGCTTGGCATGATCTGCAGGTCTCTCCCTGGAGGCTTGGTGCGATCTGGCTGTGCCTTTATTTGTAACCATTTAAATAGTTGTGGGAAGTTTTGATCAGACTGCGCGCTTGCCCCATGGTCAATCATTCAGATTATTGCAGCATTCATTCTGGGTATTTTTGGTCTTTCATCCATGCACCTAAACATGTATCCAAAGCTCTGACTCCTTTTTGACAGCTCCACAATCTCTCTGCCAAGTTCTCCGGACCCCTAGGCCTCTTTACCTTCACCTCTCTTCCATGAAATACATGGGGGTAAAGTGCAGGTTTACATGAGAGTAGTGTTGACAATGCCAGGTGTGATTATGCGCTTATGCAAACATCGCTACCTGATCCAAAAGGGGGGGGGGGGAAGGAGGCAGAAATGGAAGGGAAGGTTCAGACTGCCCGAACAGCTTGACTTCGCAAAAGGGGGTTCAGATGTCGGGAAATGTGGGGTGGAAGCGCTGGCATCCCTAAATATTGGATTTTCCCCAGTGCCTGGTTACTTCACTTCCAAAGTGAGGCAAAGCAGGTTGCCAATGACTGGGGCACAGAAGGCAGACGTGTTGTCTGATTATGCCCTTTAAATCCACAAAGGTAACGCCACTATAGCGGCGTGAACGGCTTGTGCCAATTTCACGTAGGATGTTTACCCCTGCTTGCCACTTCAAACGAAAAGGAGGCAGCCATTTTCTATTTGTAAAAGGGGAAAGCCCAGCTGAATAAGAGGTTGGAAGGTCGTGGCTCACAAATTTTGCTGCAGTAGCAACTTTTCTCTTGTGGTGAGGAGCAACAGCCACTGCTCTTCAGGCATTTGCCTTGCTCTGAGAAAAGGGACGGAAAGAAACTTTTTTGATAACTCAGCTGTTGAAAAAGATACTGGAGTCCCCACCCTCAACTTAAGCTTCCTTGGCCAAAGAAAGCTTGCTTAAGAGTGAATCTGGTTGCATGTAGAAGGACCTGAGTTTGACTAAATACTCCTAGAATTGCACCATCACTGGTGAATTGAAGGCACTCTTAATGTGCATTCAACCTTGTTGCTTCCCAAATTACTGCAAAATGTGGCCTCGTGAAAGGAAAGGTGCTAGGCCTAATTAAAGCCTCTTCTGTGACCAGCAATCTTCAACTGGATCTTAGGCAGTATGCAGGCAATCGATCAATGGGGGCAGAACATTTTGCGGTTTACTGGTTTGGTTAGTCCAGTCACCATTAGTTATCAGAGTGCTTAAATAAAGCTACAAACGCAGGAGCATCACTTCACCAGGTTACTCAGCTTACAAAGCTACACAGAGCCACATTGCAAGTTTGGAAGAGAAATACTTCTCTCTTTTTTTGAGAAGTACACTTTGGATAGGAAAGAGGAGAGATTGATTGATTACTAGATTACTAGCTAAAGGATGGAGGCAGATGGCGAGAGGCCCGTCTGCCTCGTGGTGCAGAGAGAGGACTGCATGTCCCACTCTTGGTCTGTGCAGGTAGAGAGCAAGTCTCCATTCAGGGTGTGAGAGAAGCAGGAATGGCACGAGATCACAATCTGCATATCAAAGAGGACTGTGGCAGAAGAGTGAAGAAAGGCCAGTGTGCCAGTCTAGCTGTCTAGCCTCTCTTGCCACAGTCTGGAGGTCTGAGGCAGGGGACACCGCATCTGGAACTTCCAACATCCCCTCTCAATGGACCATGGCTCAGCTGGACCAACCTAATTCCATCTAACAGGACTTCAAATCATTCTCTGGGTAGAGGCTTGGTGAGGGCATCTGCAATCATCTCTTTCGTTGGGCAGTGGATCAGAATTCCTTCTTGCTGCAGGTGTCTCACCAGGTGATACCTCACATCAATGTGCCTGGTACACTGCCTCACATCTTCGTTCTCAGAAATGCGGCGGCATGTTTTGTTGTCCTCATATACTGTTAAGTCCAGCGCTTAACAAATAGTCAGAGAGTGATTTCAGCAAAAACTCAAGTTTAATCTTCAACACGAACACTTCTCCAACACGGTACAACATCTGATAGCCCAAACAGCTTGTCCATAGAAGCTGCTCGGTATTTAAACATTTCCCGGCTAATATAGCCACGCCTACTATACACATAACAACCAATACGATGGAGCGTATAAGAGCCAATCACCTTTGTTCCCGCTTACAGCTTGCTTGAACGTGATTGGACACATTTGCCTTGGGCTTGAATCCCTGCCCAAGACGAAGCTTAACATTGCTTCCCTATGAGATGTTTCACATACATCTTAATGCATTCATGGCAGCTTCTGAATACATTACATATACTGTAACAGGCTTTGGTACAGCTAGGCCCATGTCTTTCAGTAGTTGTAGCAGCCAACATGACTCTTGACAGCCTAGTGCTGCTGACATATCCTGTTTCAGTGGTGAACTTTGCAACTACACTTTGCTTTTTTGCATGACCAACTTATAAGTTCTCTACCAAAGAAAACTATATTGCCACTGGTAGACTTTCTATCTGTTAAGTGTCCAGCCCAGTCTGCATCCACATAGGTAACTAGCTTAGGGCTGTCAGTTGCAGACAATCTAAGTTTAAGATCTGCAGTGATCATTAGATATCTTACGAGTGTCATGAGAGCGATCCAGTCTCTGCTTGTGAGCTTTGCATTCTTTCTGCATAACAGTCCCACAGCTGAACTGATGTCTGGTCTGGTTAAAGTGGATATGTATAAGAGCTTACCCACCACTTCACAATATAGGTTGCCTTCAGGGAGCTTTGCAGATTCTTCTCCTTGCTTGATGTAGTTTGGCTCCATGGGAATGTAGCTGGGTGGAACATCATCCAGTTTCTGGCTTCTCACCAGGTCTCTAACCTTCTGTTCTTGCCCCCCTATTCTCTTTTAGGCTCATAAAACTTATTCCTTTTGTAACTTTTCCAAGTGAGGAAACTGCTGCTTTCCCCTGCAAGCTCTGCTGCCAGGAAATCAGGGCATTTCTGAGAGGTTGGATTGGGGTGAAACCGACTCACCATAGGGGTTGCCGCACTATTGGGAGAACTGCATTGATCTCGTGGGGTCCCTCTGGGATCTGCCACAGAAAGCCATTCACAAGGTCAATCGTCAGGCTGTGCTCGTGGAGAAAGGGGGTGCCTAGAATTCCGTCGTCCTCCCCCTGGTTGCCGCAGGCACTTAACCTGGTGGAAAGCTTGCCCACAGTTATGGGAATATCTTTCCATACCTGAGTGGTATGGGTGCCTCCAGCAAAGCCTGCTGGGAGACGCGTTTGCCAGAAGGATGGCCCCTCTCGGTGAATTGGGGTCTCAAAATGTTTGTAGCTGCGCCTGTGTCTACAAGAAGTGTTGCAGGGGTGATTTTCCTTGGAGTTCCGATCCCTGCCTTAACTGTTGGTCTTCCCCAATGGTCTGGCTGAAATTGTGTCAGTACTCTGTTGGGTAAAGTGTGGAACTCTGGGCATCCCTATTCCTTGTGCCTCGACTGTCCCTGGGAGGGGCTGCCTCCCATGGGATGGTTCGTGGCTATTGGGGTGAGGGGACGGTTCCCCTGGTTCCCGTTGTCGATGAGAGCCCTGAGAAGGACTTCATCAGGCTGGTTATGAAATTCCTCCATGTTGTGCCCTCTCTCTTTTAGTCTCATCCAGGCATGCCAGTGGAAAGGGTCCCCTTTCACTTGGGGGCTCCCTCTGCTGTGGTCCTGCCCTTGGTCGCCCTGAAAGGCTTGTCCTCCTGAGTAGGAGGGGAGTGTGGGGGGACCTTGCACCTGAGGCTAGAAGCCTTGTGGTGGGTTGGGGGCACCCTGATAAACAGGGGTTTACTCTCTGATCATAAGGCGGGGGCAACGGAGCTGGAGCAGAGGGTTGGAGACTATTGTGATAGCCTATTCTCCCTTGATAGGTGCCACCATTCCTCTGATTCCTTCTTCCGTTTCATCTGTCCTGGCCTACAAATTTCCCATATTTACTCCCTGGCTCTCCCGTAGGGTTATACTGGTAGTGGGGTCCATTATTGGCGTATGTGACAGCCATAATGGGCTCTTCTTTTTCCTTATCTCTCCTTTTTCCACTTTTTGGTGGCTTCAGGCTCCCTGAACCTCTCAAAAGTGTCTCTAGTTCCTGTCATGTTCCTTGTCCGGGATCAGAAACGTTTAAGGCCAATTAGGTTTGCCCATTGAAGCTTTTTACTAATGTGTCTCTGAATGCTGCTACATTATAGTTAGGTGGGTCGTTGTAGCTATCGACTGTATTGGAAAGGAGACAGTTAGTGTAGTGGTCAAGTGTGCGGACTCTAATATGGGATAACTGGGTTTGATTCCCCACTCCTCCACTTGCACCTGCTGATGTGACCTGTTCCTGAAAGAGCAGTTTGTGTCAGAGTTCTCTTAGCCCCACCTACCTCACAGGGTGTCTGTTGTGGGGAGGGGAAGGGAAAGGAGTTTGTAAGCTGCTCTGAAACTCCAAGTGTAGGGCGGGGTATAAATCCAATCTCTTCTTCTTCTCAAAGTTGCTTCCTTGCCATGTATGGTCCCTGCTTCTCTAAAAAGAATAGGGCATTCAAGCTAGTGTTTGGGTGCAGGTATGTCAGGACCTCTCTCATCCACTGAATCTTAGTTGCGGCACCCAGATTTCCAGTGGCCGCTAGGCTCGCTCCTATGGCACATCTGCGGGCTAACAGGGTAAGATCTTCTCCATTTATACCAGAGTATGCGGTAGTTGCAGTTGTCATCCATTGGACTGCGTTTTCTCGGTTAAGGGAGCCAACTTCTTTGGCTACTACCCTAACTTCGTCTGGTCGCCAAAGGTGAGTCTCTGTGACTGTCTTTGTGGTCAACCTATTTCCATTCCTAGTAGTCCTGGTCTTGGTGCTGACAGGGTTCACGGGGATAGAGCTTTTCGGATCGATGGGGTCCGAAGGCTCTTCCTCCTCTGATTCACTGTCGGACAGGTCAATTAGAGCTTCCGGGTGAATGGCAGAGATGACTGCTCATTGGAGTCTCAATTGTCCCTTAAGGGATTCAATTTCCTTGTGGCATGAGTCATGTGTGACAAGTCCTCTCTTGGCATGATTTTGCTCTGCAAGGTAGCATGCGGCTAATTGAGCTGCAGCTAGTTCCTCTGTGATTTTAGCTAAAGATGCTTCTGCAATCGTGGCCCTTTCTGAGGCTTCTGTGGTTGCGCATTTGGCCTCTTGTGTGGCGTCTGCCAGGCTTTGTTTCTCAATAACTCGGTTAACCCTTTCTGCTCTCATGCGGTAAATCTCTTCATCATGAACCTTTTGGATTTCCCCTATCTCTGTCTCAAATTCATGTTTTTTTCTTCTCCAATAACTCCTCATAGTAGTCTCTTTGTGAATCAGTCCCGTGAATGTGCTCGGATTTTTGTCTCTCCAATTCGGCCTGAGATCTCTCGATCTCGGCTCTATGGTCCCTTCTGAGGAATTCCAACTCTTGGGTGTGTTCTTCTCTCTCTTCATGTGCTGCTCCTAAGCTTGAAACCTGTGTGGCAGCCTGTTTCCTAACATTTTCCATCTTCCTCTCACAGTTGGCCATTATTTTAGCCATCTGATGTCTGTGGGCAATCCAACCCAAAATAAAACACAACAACCATGCCACCATGGGCAGGAAGAGTGGGTCTTCAAAGGGGAAGAAGTTCCACAACTGAGGGCATTCTTCCGACACAAGTGGATCGCTGCTGTCAGGTGAACTGATACTGGCAGGCGTTCCAAGGGCAGATGCGCATTGGGAGTGTTGCCCAGCAAGCCTATCAGTGTGTTTTTATGGAATATGAACTGTGCAAAGGGACTGTATAATATGGAGACCCGGGAATACCTGTTGAGACTGCACACCTGAAAGAGGGACACTTTCCTTTAGTGTTTCTGCTACAGTGATAGTCCAGAGTCACCAGCCATCTTACCTGCTGTGAGATGAAGCAGTTCCATAAGCCAGCACAAAGCCTCAGACGCCATGCCATGGAAAACATGAGGACAGAGAACTCCAGACGCCATTAAGAGCACATGTAGGCAACCCCCCCTCCTTCAAACCTGCAAAGCTGCACATAACTCTGAGACTCCAATAATAGTTGCTTAGCAACTATTTGCTCAACCATCAGCCAGCCGGCTAGGGCCATCAAGAGACAATAACCCTAGCTCTGATGATTCATACAGCCTTCATGATTCATCCAGGTGCCAGTCACCAGACCAAGTTTCTAGCTCTCAACATTGACCACTCCTTAGTCTCCCTCCCCTCTTCCAGCCAGCCCATAGTATGTTTTATGGGACGGACTTACAGGTAGTGTCACAGGGGGATGTGGCCAGCCTAGCCAGCCTCCCCACACCACGTTATAAAAGATACTGCCCGACCACATGGTCTCTCTCTATTACCCTCTCCACGACCCCTATCGAAGCTTTGACCCTCTTATGTCCAGCTTGCTATCCATATACCCTACCTCCATCTTTAACCTCTAGTCTGCAGCTAGAGTTCATGTGGTTCTGCTGGTTCAGAGCACGTGTTCCCCATTTTATATTTTTAAACCCCTCCATTCTTCCATTGGAATGGCTCAACTAATGAAGACAGGTAAATATTGCCCAACCAACGAATATCCTGCTAAAGCAACTGTGTTAAGAATCTATCTTTATTTCCTAGCATATGTATAAATGTGTGTGTGTTTGTGTATTGTTGAATGATATATACCTTCCAGTAAAGAGACATTATATTTCACTACATCCAGTCTCTGTGTCTGTTCAGATACTTACAGCAAAGGTGGCACTTCTGTATACACTAGTGAGAACCCGAATTTGCCTATTGCCCATTAATAATAATAACTTCACCTAGATTAATTAATAATTAAAGGCAATTTGGCTAACAGGAGAACAGACTCCTGAGCGCTTCCATCTTCAAGGCTTGGTTCCCAAGTCTTCTAAGACTCGGGGAAAACTGACTCGCTGACACCCTAAAACTCGCGAGTAGGTTCTGCGGCTTCGTTATGTTCTGCTCTGGGGTGGTTCAAACTGTGCTTGGTGACCTTGGTCCCCAGAGAAAAGGTTTCAGGATTGGGATTCCTCGATCCACCATTCCAGGGCCAACCTACAAACCCTATCTATGGTTTAGAAACGGGGGGACGGACTCTCCCTCTCTCCCTCTCCCGAATCTTGGCACGTCTTGAACCTGAGTTTAGGCCCAAGGGATCATCTGCGTCTGCTTGGCCAGGGCTCGTCTTTTAAATTCCCCCCCCTTAAATTCATCTTGCACAATTCCATCTCTCATCCTTTCTCCTGTAATCTGTCAAATACTTGCTTGCAATATAGGGACATATTTTAATATTAGATTTTTATTTTATTTTCTTTTATTACTCTTTTTACCCTTCCCATAATCTTTATAGCTTTTATACTCTGTTAACAGCCCTTTGGAACCTTTTATCTAGCTTCACCCTCAAAATTACTCTCCTATCTTGTAGAATGTCAATTTCCCATTTATCTGCCATCAATACCTTTCATTTATATACTATCTGACCTTCCCCCATCTTTATTCAGGCCTTGATCTACCATACTCTTTCTACACTATTATCCCAGATTCAATATTCCAATCAGTTTGACCATAATTAATTTTCCCATTCCAGACCCTAATGTTCCAATCACTTTCTATCTTTAATTTATACCTTCTAATAACCATTCATTTTTAACAAAAATACAAATAGAAGCATATAAATAAATAGGAGTCAATTCAACTTACCCTTCAAGTGCTACTAAGCATACCCAATACCAAACAACACTATACTCAAACTTCTTCTCTTATATTAACTATTCCCCCCATAAATTTACCATTTCATTATTTTATAAAATATTTTAAATATAATTAATCTTTACACCTTTTAAATATTTTAAAATTTTAAATATTTCATTTTAATGCAAATTCATTAATAGTCTTTATAATGTTTTTTAACTTACAAAATCCTATTAATACTCAGTCATCTTATTCCATTATCCAAATTAATTTCTAATCACCAAATTCCAATATATTCAAACCTAATTTCTCAGTTTTTATCTCTTAATCACCAATAATTTACAACACAAGCCGGGCCAAAATACACACACATTTCCATTCAATCCTGAGTTTCACAAAGAGGCCAGTCTTTATATATATATATATATATATTGTTTATAAGGCTTATTTTCCCTCTTAAACATCCGCAGTCTCATTTTCTGTCGCAGCACGTCAACATGCCTTCGTTCTCTATACGTTTCTTGGATTCCATGCTTTCCCTCTCTGTTTTTCATCCAATCCATTTTGCAAAATTTGTCCCCTTTAAATTTCTACATACGTCGTTTTCTTCTTTTGATCCTTCTATCTCTCTCTCTTCCAGGTTTAAACCATTGTCTATTTTCTTTTGGCTGCCCTGGCTTAACACCAAATGAATTTTTCTCTTTAAGCTCTTTCCTGGTACTTCCAATGGC
The DNA here is from genome assembly GCF_001447785.1 of Gekko japonicus. Lineage (NCBI taxonomy): Eukaryota > Metazoa > Chordata > Lepidosauria > Squamata > Gekkonidae > Gekko > Gekko japonicus. The sequence continues at coordinate 119,372 of NW_015165919.1, forward strand.
AAATCCTTGGTTTCCACATAGTATCTCATCTGTATACTCCCCTCATTTTCGTCCTTATCATAGTCACAAATCCCTTCCTGTTCCTCTTCTACAGTCTCCCTTACAAACACTCGCTCCTGCTCTTCCTCCTCTTCTGATTCTGCTTGTATGTTATACTGCTTTTTCTTATTTCTGCACATGCTTCTTCACAGCCTTTTTGCACTGCCTCTTTTATAACTCGTATCAACTGCTCCATAGTAAGCAATTCCCCTATTCTCATCAATCTCCTCCTCAGTTCTTATTATGCACACCATTTCAGATAGATTCTCCATGTCAATTCCTTCAGGTTCCAAGCACAAAAATATCTTTTACAGTTTTTCCACCATGACAGTTTTTTATTTTAGTTCATTGTTGAGCCAAAGCAATCTCGCCAGTAGTCATCCTTCTCTTCCCCCGCAAAAACTACCAACCTTAATTAAGTCCCATATCTCTCCCGGCCGCTCTGCTTCTCATACTTGGACACAATCGTTCGGGGCATTTTCCATTCACTCCTCCACTTTCCTTTCTTTCTTCTTCCGTGTTGTTGTCCTTATCTTTGTTTGTTTTTTTAAAAAATAATAATTTTATTGGATTTCCCATCAAGTTTACATACACATCAATTACAAATTTACAAAGACATCACTCTCAATAATACTAAAATATACAGTTCCAACTATAGCAGATCACCACATAGGTCATATATATCTCATATATCATTTGGTGCATTAGTAATTATTTCACCATAAATGTAATGAATCTATAATATCAGGGATTTCTTTCTGTTGCATCAAATACTGTAATATAGGAGACCACGTCACAGAAAAATTAGATCGTGTTCTTTGAGAGCAGGAATCATTAACACTCTTTGTAATTTTTGCCATTACATACATATTCCATAGCTTAGCATGCCAGTTCTGTTTATTTGGTCTCTGTTTACTTTTCCACTTTAGAGCAACAGCATTTTTTGCCGCTGCTAAAAGAATAGCAATTTGCTGTATTGTACTCTCTACTGGTATATCTATACTCCATTGATGTAAAAGAAGATGTTCTACAGTATTTTGCAGTTTTACACCCGATATTTGCTCTATGGTTAAGATTATCTCTTCCCAAAAGGGTATCAAAATAGGACACTCCAGCCAGTAATGTGTATATGTTCCCAGACTACCACATTGTTTCCAACACAATGATCTTGCCGTTGGCACCATATGTCCTTATCTTTGTAATCCAAACTTTATAGTTAAAAACAACCCGGGTGGCAGCGTCTAATCAGAACATGGGGGCCATGTTCTTTCCTACAACAATCGCTCTGCTTGCCGAAGGCGGGAGGGGCCAGAAAAAAGCCCCTTGCTCCAGCTCTCTCTGCGGGAGAGCTGGTCGAGTTCTCCCATCGACTGAGAGACTCAAAACAAAGCAAAAGGTGGGTTGGGCGGCTCGGCACAAGCCAAGCAGTCGCTCATTGACATCGCCGTACTGGAAGCTCCTCTGGAACTATTTATTTATATTTGAATTTATATCCCACCCTCCCCCGAAGGCTCAGGGTGGCTAACAAGGGCACCATGTGCCGAGGTTAAAACAGTAAACACATAGTTTAAAAACAATAAATTACAATAAAACACAATAACAAATTTACAAACAGATTTAGACAAGATGGGTAGATCTTAACTTCCAAACTACTTCCTAAGATCTTATCATCTAAGCCGTGCCCAGGCGCCTCGCTCCCCCCTTGGGGTGCCAGGCAAATGATGTTAATACGTCAGAGCATAGGGGGCAAAGGTGGAATAGTGGTGGCGGTGGCTCCTACTCAAAGGCCTGGTGGAAGAGCTCCGTCTTGCAGGCCCTGCGGAAATGAGAGAGGTCCCGCAGGGCCCAGATCTATTCTTGGAGCTCCTTCCACCAGGTAGGAGCCGCCACCAAAAATGCCCTGGTCCTGGTCACTGCAAATTTAACGTCTCTCAGGCCTGGAATTTCTAGGAGATGACCCCCCCCCGACCGTAGTGCCCTTGGGGGAACATATGGAGAAAGGCGGTCCCTCAGGTAGGCTGAACCCTGGCAATAAAGGGCTTTAAAGGTCAAAACCAGCACTTTGAAGCAAATCCAGTACGCTATCGGCAGCCAGTGCAGCACTTCCAGCACAGGCCAAATGTTGACCCTTATTGAGAGACCCATCAACAGCCTGGCCGCAGCATTCTACACTACTGCAGCTTTCAGACTTGCGACAAAGGCAGCCCCATGTAGAGAGCATTACAGTAGTCTAGCCTTGAGGTGACCGTCGCATGGATCACCATGGCCAGGTCCTCATGGCTAAGGTAGGGGACCAACTGCCGAGTCAGCCGAAGATGGTAAAAGGCTGCCCTGGCAGTGGCTGCCACCTGGGCCTCCATCGTTAAAGAGGAGTCCAGGCGCACCCCCAAACTCCTAACCTCCGACGCTGGCACCAAAGGCACCCCATCAAAGGCACCCCAAGCCCACGCCGATCCGACTCAGGCCCAGGACCTCCGTCTTTGCCGGGTTTAGTTTCAACCGGCTCAGCCTGAGCCAACCAGCCACAGCTTGTACCGCCCAGTGCCAGTCATCGGGAGTAGAGTCCGACCGGCTGCCCAGCATCAGATAGAGCTGGGTGTCATCAGCATATTGATGGCAACTGAGCCCACAACTCCAGGCAATCTGGGCAAGGGGGCGCATGTAGATGTTAAACAACATCAGGGACAACACGCCCCCCTGAGGCACCCCACACTCAAGGGGATGCCTCTGGGACCACTGGTCCCCTATCACCACCCTTTGTCCCCGACCCTGGAGAAAAGAGGCAAACCCCTGAATCCCCACGTCGGCGAGGTGGTGGGTCAACAGCTGGTGGTTGACCGTATCAAACGTGGCTGACAGATCTAACAGCACCAGAGCCGCCACACCACCCCAAGATGCCTACAGAGATCGTCAGTCAAGGCGACCAGCACAGTCTCCGTCCCGTGACCAGGGCGAAAGCCGGACTGGTAGGGATCGAGGATGGAAGCATCCTCCAGAAAACTCTGAAGCTGTAACGCCACCGCCCTCTCTCTCTCTCTTTTTTTGTAAACATTTTATTTTTAGAATATATTCAACAAAGTTCAACATTTGTATTACAGTTCTTATCCCTTTATATCCTACCCTCCTCCCTTTCTACCCCTATATATGGCTTCCCACAGTGCTACAACCTCCTGCATAATCTTTAGGTTACTCTTAAGTACTCCTCTTTATCTTTTACATATTCTACAAGTAACTTATTTTTTCACAATTCTCTATACTCAATAGTTATCAAAGCAAAATAAATTGTCTCTCACATCCCAGTATTTTTCCAGATATTCTTTTAAGTCTTTCCAATCTTCAAAAAAGTCTTCTGCTGCCATATTATTCAGTTTCCTTGTCATCTTATCCATTTCAACCATAAAAAGTAGTTTTTTAATCCATTCTCCAATTCCAGGAACTTCCTCCTGTTTCCAACTTTGCACATATGTCATTCTGGCAGTCACAATCATATACCACATAAGCGTCCTTTTCGCTACATTGACCTCTTCCATTTTAAGTCCCAAAAGTAATATTTCTGGTTCTTTTTAAAATGTGCAGTTAACTATTTTTTCCATCTCTGCATGAATCTCAACCCAAAACTTCTTAGCTTTTTCACATGACCACCACATATGGTAAAGCGAGCCTTCTACTTTTTTACATTTCCAACATTTACTCAACATATTTGTATTCATATTTGCAATCTTTTTTGGAGTCATATACTATCTATACATCATTTTATAACAGTTCTCTTTTAAATTATTACATGTCGATATTTTCAAGGCACTCTTCCATAAATATTCCCAAGATGACATAGGAATTTCCTTATTCATATTTATTGCCCATTTTACCATTTGCTCTTTAACTACCTCATCCTCGGTGTACCAATTTAACAATATTTTATACATTTTTGAAATAAGTTTCTTACCTCCCTCCAACCACAAATTCTCCATATCATTATATTTCCCTCTAAAGCCAAAGGTCTTTTTGTCTTTTTTAAACAAATCATTA